>NC_135506.1:35536498-35743998 GCF_052857255.1 Amblyomma americanum | reverse complement strand
GACCACGGGAAGAGCAGTAAGGGTCTCACAAGCACCGCGGGTGGTTGTTTGCAAGAGCACTTGTCAGGGCAGTGGATTATCTCTTAAACGTTGCATTACTCAGCCAGTATAGGGCATGACAACTCCCCGCGATCTGTGAATGAATGAAAGAGAAGTACTTGTGAGGGAAGGATCTCTAATGCTGTTGCGTTGTACGCTTGAGGCCAGGTTAAGCGTCGTCAAAAAATTTTGCCAGTTTGTTGTAAAAAACTAGAACCACCGCCACCATTTCCACCTGGCATGGAACTGGCAGACTGTTGCATAGGATAGAATGGTCTGTATTAAAACGCTCATGAGTGTAATGGCCAGAGGCCGAATTCTCGTCGTTAGAACGCCTTAAGTGCACAGCTACAATGAGGGAACCGATTTATTTGATGAAACAGTCACAGATAGGCTATACTGAAGGTTACGCAGAAAATATCGCATGTTACCGCCTTAACAAAAGAAATGGTACTCAGTGAAATATCCAGCCAACATGCAAAATATGTCAACAGCTGCGCTGAAGATTCAAATTACCTACTATAGAAATCGTCCAGTGAGACTTTATAGGGCGCTTTGTTGGAGCGGTAAAGCCTGCGCGGGCGAGAATATGAGTCGTCTCGAATTCAGTTCTGCGTACTTTAACACCGAGTTCGAACTGCATTCCGGAAGTTATAGTACATACAAGGAGCGTGACAAAGTTAGCTGCTCCTAACAAATGGGATTATTACGGAGGACGCCTCCAGCGATGTTTTTTCGGTCACCTGGAAGATAAGCTTAAATTGAACTACTGCTGCGATCGGTACAAGAGGAGTTCCACGCGGCACCTGTCATGGCAGACGAGTCAACAGTGAGGCGACCGCATGACACCATCTCCTGTCACATCGCGGAGGCGGCGCTGTCTTTTCTCCTGAAGTTCGCAGTAAGAAAGGTCCGTATTTTCTTCTCTGCTGACGCACGGCAAATTGACAACGTCAACATGTCACCATAGCGGGCTAATCACCGTCCAGGGGACGGACAATGAAGTACATGCCGACGTTTCCCGTCGGGCTCACCGACAGTTTCGCAGTGTTTCCTTGTCTCCATAGTCGGAAACTGCAGCCGCTGGTACAAGGACCCATCCCCTAAAAGGCGACGTTGTTGCAGAAAAATGGGTACCAGCTCGTGACAGTATGACATAAATGTTCCTCCTCTCCTCAAGCGGCGACCTGTCTTCAACCCAAGCATGCAATTCCCGCGGCGTCTTCTTCCTGTCGATAAGAGCGGCAAGGATGTGTTATGGAGGTTCAGTGCGAGTGGGCCTTGAAGAAGTTGCCCGCTGACCATAAAACACTGATCAAGTATAGTCAGACTCCCCAGCTAGAGATCTTGGGACAATGAACTTGGTAAATAAAGCGAATGGTTCGTTTTTAGTTTGTTCTCACGTTCCCGTAGATATGTAAAATAATCTTCTAAACGGTAGATTTTGGAGCCCGCCTACTATTCCTAGTTTCACTCCTGCACTTCGAGTCAGGACCTGCTGACGTCAACCAGGCGATCCTAAGGACCCACCTTTAACACCCCAAAACGTGTCAAGTACTAGTACTAGTGGGAGAACCCTGCGAAGCAGGGGGACATTTAATTTTCATTGTTATGAAACGTTGCGCTTGTCATCGCTGGTGACTGATATCAATGTTAACATACTTCAGGACACATATGGTTCAGCGAATTCGCGATCGACGAGGTGGGAGATCGCCTGCTCCCAGGCAGTAAATTCGAAACGGCGGTGTATCTATCATGCGCAGACATGATGCTTTAAAAAACTTGCTATGATGATCGCTATTTTGCTTTGCTTTGAACTGGTGAGAAAACAGTCACGCTACTCTCATAAAATGAGCTCTAATTTATTACATCAAACACGTTCTAAAAAAATTCGATATCAAGGCAGGTCTGCTTAGCTGTCACCAGCGTATTCATTTGCGAGTTGGACGAAGACTTCTTAAATCTTTTTTTTTCCTTTTCAACGATAGCCTAACACTTGTGGCTCGGTGCAACTAGTGGCACATGCGCAGTAGTGACTAGGAACGCTCAGCCGAAATGCGCCGCTTACTAGCCTAGTGTAGCTTTCGCTACAAAAAAACCCTCTCTATTCTTTGCAGGATCAGAAACCACGCCTGCGCAGCCTGCTTGACTGACATCTTACAGTACTGAGGTGTAGATACGAGGGTACAAAGAGTTCGTTTTATATCTATTGGCCCGTTTATTAAAACAGCAATTATAACAGCATCTACGGGCTTGGTACCAATAGTACGGCAATCCGATTGGTAGGCAATAGTCGAGCAATCGATGCACTTATAACACAGCATGCTTCATAGTCTTGAATTGGACGCTGATTTGACGCCGGAGCACGGAAGCGCTCGACTGCTCGACTAAAGTAGCACTACGCGCGAAAGGTTATAAGTGTATCGCTATAGGGCTAAACGAAAAAAGGGAACGGGTGGTGCCCAAACACCTGCACGAGACTCGTTCCAGAAGTAGAACTGGCGCATCTATCACCCGTCCTAAAATGCGCAACAAACACCCGAAAATCTCGTCTTCCGCATAGTTGCAACAACCATTAGCGTTATAGAGCATCATCGTACGGATTATGTAGACCCGCCGCGGTGGCTCAGTGGTTAGGGCGCTCGGCTACTGATCCGGAGCTCCCGGGTTCGAACCCGACCGCGGCGGCTGCGTTTTTATGGAGGAAAAACGCTAAGGCGCCCGTGTGCTGTGCGATGTCAGTGCACGTTAAAGATCCCCAGGTGGTCGAAATTATTCCGGAACCCTCCACTACAGCACCTCCTTCTTCCTTTCCTCTTTCACTTCCTTCCTTTTCCCGTCCCTTACGGCGCGGTTCAGGTGTCCAACGATATATGAGACAGATACTGCGCCATTTCCTTTCCCCAAAAAACCAATGATTATTATTACGGAATATATAGAGGGTTGCCAATTTATGTACTTATTTTTTAAAGAGGAAGACGGCCAGCAGTGGCAGCCGCACCACCGCCGCGAGATTGTTACGCTGTTGGACGGAGCTTATTTAATTGTTTTTTATTTATAGTATTAATAATTATTTATGTTTTGTTTTCTTGTTTATTTATTTTCACAGTATTTCGTGCAAGTTGCTTGCGATCCTGTGGTTTCGATTTCGATGAGGAAACTTTTCAGCTCCCCGCAGAGAAACCTATGTGGTGTAATTCAACGCACGAAGTCAAGAGAGTAACCGCGGTCTCTGCTTATTGCGATTCCTTCGTTTACGGTGCAAACAAGGAGAAAAACTAAGAGGTCATTTTTGGATTCTGTATTAGCCACGCTAACGAATCGGCGTACCACCATGACTGGGTGCAATAAGAGATAGAGTATATATAAAAAAAGGTCAGAGACGATCGCTTACGAGGCAGAACAGATTCTAGCGTCTGGAGAACAGCCAGCGTAGTCCTCATGTCGGAAAAAAAAGGCACAACGACTACGAACCCAGCGGGGGATGGATGGCCCCAGGGGCATCGAAGAAGCACACACGGCACTCCTCGCATGAGGAGCGTCTTTCTCGTATCGTCTTCTTCGTGATTTCTCTACCCGTTCCCAGGAGACGCCACTACTTTGGCGCTGTCTCTGCGCTGGCTCTTGATATCAGAGAAAAGGAGTGGCGTCCACATACTCTCCCTTTGTATCGCGAGGAGATGAAACAAAAAATAAAATACTGGAAAAATAAGCCTTCTTACCAAGCTGTCTCAACAATAGTCTTTGTGAATCTTGAGCATAAAAACAGAAAACAGAAGTATACGTCGTATAGACTTATTTTTGTTGGAACTTAAACGATGACTGTTCAGACTTGATCGACGTGGGCGTCGCCATTGATCGTTGAACTGTCGTGCGCACCTAAGTAGAAGTTCAGCGAGAATTATGATGAAGCCCAGCATTGGCCTTTTGGAAATATATTTAGACAAAAAGAATTCCCGGGTTCGAACCCAACCGCGGCGGCTGCGTTTTTCTGGAGCCAAAGGCTAAGGCGCCCGTGTGCAGTGCGTTGTCAGTGCACGTTAAAGATCCCAAGGTGGTCGAAATTATTCCGGAGCCCTCCACCACAGCACCTCTTCCTTCATTTCTTCTTTCACTCCCTCCTTTATCCCTTTCCTTACGGCGCGGTTCAGATGCCCAACGATATATGAGACAGATACTGCGCCATTTCCTTTCACCCAAAACCAATTAAAAAAAAACCTTGCCACAGACTTAGTGGTAAAGATAACACCGTCCTTGAAAATATTTTGATGGCACTGAGTGGACTTTAATATTCATGCAAATATAGCATAGCGAATCAGCATATGGCTCTTTGTATAGCACCTTGAGCTGCTAACTGTTATCCGGTTTGGGGTAATTTTTAAAACTTTTAGGTATTTCTCAGAAGCCCGGCATAACTGCCTGCAGAAAATTGTCACCCTAATAAAATGATTAATTATGGAAATTCTTTCAGGTACTCATGCTTCCATATCCGACTTCACAATACTTTCACCCTCACAACCGCACTTCTATCTTGAGAAGTCGTTTTGTAAACAAATCAGAACATTTGAGACTTTTTAAACCTATCGAGCTTGCAAAACAGGCAGAGGAAAACTCAGTTACCGGAATCATACATGAGCTGCAAATATACCAATCTATCAGCGATACCAGTTAGAAACAATTTTTTTTGCGGTCATTTTACAAGCCTGGCTTGAGGTGGTTCTTCACGGAATTTTTCCGGTTTTAGAACATTTTAAGTCCGTTCGAAGCGCTTTGTGTACGAGGATTTATTGGTGTTCAGTTCGCTTCCAGAAATACAGACGCAGTGCCTGAAGACGATAGCTTCGTTTCCTCTTAGCTTTTATAGCCAACTATAAAATTCTTACGGCGAAGCAAATCTTAAAGACGCATTGTCCCAGATGCACGTATATGCTTTCATTCTTACGGAGTAATCTCGCCTCGTGGCTAGACAGCTTTTCGCTAAGACTTATACCTTCTTTATTTCTAGTTTTGGACCGTGTTGTCTGCTTTGACTTTCATCCACGAAATTCCCGCAGAAAAGCTCTGCACTTCAGCGCATCGCGAATCACTTCCACCCCTGGCGCGCCGTCATCTTCGCCACACGACTTCACGAGCTGGAGCGAATGCGTTCACATTTCTTTGGCGGCCACCGCCAGACGGCACGCGAATCCAATCCGCGGTCATTTATAATACACGACGCACTTCTAGCGGGCCCACACTCCACTGAATCGTCGCCGACGCTTCCCCGGAGTCGAGCGCCCCGCCAGCTGCCTCGTGTCTCGACAGACGCCGGATCTACTCTACGAAACGCTGAGCATACACGTTATGTGGCTTTACCG
Organism: Amblyomma americanum; assembly: GCF_052857255.1. NCBI lineage: Eukaryota > Metazoa > Arthropoda > Arachnida > Ixodida > Ixodidae > Amblyomma > Amblyomma americanum. The sequence continues at coordinate 35,738,602 of NC_135506.1, read as the reverse complement.
TTCGCTCTGCTCAGAGTGCGTTGCTTGGGTCTTTCTGGAATGAATAAAAAAACGAATGGAAGCAGAGATAGTTGCGATGAAATATAGTCGGCGAAATTTTACTGCTCAGCCACTAAGTGTGGCGTAGTGTCGTCATGTTCAGAGTCACCAGATTGCTCGCGTTGTTGCGAGTACGTCTTTTTTTTTAAAGTAAATTTACCCAGGTTGAGAGCGCGTGAGGCGTCATGCAGCATCACACGTATTTGTAAGCATTGCATGGATTCTGAGCTCTTATTTTCCTCACTCTTTCATTTTTCCTCAGTTTTTGGCTGTAGTGCTTCTCGAAAGGGAAAGTGTACGGGCTGCTTCAAGTGCAAAACTTCGCAGTAGCTGTTACTCGAAGTAGTAGATGGAGGAATTCAAGGGTTCGGAAGTTGAAAGGAAAACCAAGATCAGAAAGGGGCCTCTCTGCGCTCTTTCTCGCTTCTCTTAATTTTTTTTTTGCGTGGTTTGGCGCCGCATATTCCGTTACCGCAGCAATAATCTAGGCTCTTTAGTCACTACTGCTTTGGACAAAATACGGCGCAGTATTGTCAGAAAAGAAGCACCTCCGGCACCCGTGGCTATAGCGTACACGGCGTCTAGTGGTTAAAGCGATGTTGCATGGTCGGTACAATTTTTTTTAGTGAAAATCGACTCTATGGCTATTTTTCTGACTATTTTGGTTTTTGTCCGGTAGCAAGATACAGTTATTGTTGAGAAAATCTTAATCTTTCAATCTTCCCGCCACTCGTTTATAGCTCATGACATCTACGCCCAAAAGGACTCGGTGATCATAGTCTTTAACTCCATGGCGTTGTAGCCTAGGCTCCGAGGTCCGCACAGGAAAAACTGCTTTGACGCACGCAGTTTATTTGCGAAATCGACCGGGGATGGCGGCACCTTTACTTAATTTTCTCTTATTTCCAAAGCTATAAATGTTCATTTTTCTTTGAAAATCGCGATTTACAGTCGGAATGAGGTAATTTTGTGACACAAAGCTGCTTCGATTCGCCCTCAGTGTTCTTTCAATTTCATTTTATTTGCCACTAACTGCGCTAAGCGGTTATAACACATGCACCTGCAGCGTCAACGGTGGAAGCGATTTAAAAGAAGAAAAAACACATATTCTTAGCCTCTAGAAAAAAATATTGGCGGGATATGGTTCGCCAATGCCAGTCCCTTTAAAAATTACATTTTATATGCAGTGAGAGCGACCACGATGTATATAGTGGAGTCTACAACTATTAAAAAGAACGTCAAGAGGACAGGGGTATGTGAGATGAGTGTGCTGAGAGGAATGTGTGGAGTGACCAGAAGACCTGAGTGGGAAATGAACACATAAGTGTGTACGGTTAAAGCCCCAGGAATAGGAGCTAAGCTATCGGAGTCAAGCCTTCGTTGGTTTTGTCGTGCGATGGGGAAGAATGAAGAATGCACCTGAAGAAGGGTGTTGGAGATGAACACTGAAGGGGAAGTGGTCACAAGGACGTTCAAAGAGGAGACAGAGAGAACAGGCGGACGTAGATTTTTTTTTTTTTTTTTGGGGGGGGGGGGGGGGGGAGGGGGAGATTTTTTAGTGGATACAGCCCAGGACTGGAAGAAGGGTTGGAGACAATAGAAAAATGACCTCGCACATACAACCGGGATAAACATGCAGAAGAAAACAGAGAAAAAATGCAAACCCCTTCAAGACCCACGGCCCGTAACTTGAAAAACTGACAAAATTTTTGCCGTCTTCAAAACATGAAGAAGTGTTAGCAAGATGTGCAAGTCCCGGACCATTCGCGGTAGCTGCCATTCTTTGGAACGTTCGAAGCATGTCACCGCAGGTCCCATTATCCCGACAGTGTCCCCTCATCAAACACAATATTACGGGCCAAGATCTCAGGAATAACCCTAATAACGGCTTTCTGTTCCCGGCAAGTAAACGCGTGAGTTATCCGTTTCTACTTACTACAAGGCTGATAGTATTCGGCATAAAGCTGCAGCTATAAAAATATAACAGAGACTAGCCTGAATTTCTATGAATGCAGCAAATAGATCGCGGTCTGTAATGAAATCATGAGGGGCTTTTAATGTTTTTGGCGTTCGAAGGCGCTTTTAGCAGCGTCACACTTTGGAGATGCGAGCTCGCTTAAGTGGAATCAGTGATTGCTCGCATCTTAAGGTCAGCAGTGTTCTTCGGTTGGAAACCTTGATGCTGGCGGAGAGAAAAAAAATAAATCGAATGAGAAAACTAAAATCAGCCTAGAGGGAAGGCGGAGTGAATAATTTTAAAACGGGGGTGTAGCCCGTTATCCCAACAGGGGACTGGCGCAAACGCACGTGCGACCTCTCGGTTCGTAGAATGGCGCAAAGAGGTCGCTGCTCTAACCTCCGACATTCAAGCACTGCCCACAGTTTACGGCGTTGTGGAAACACAGGCAGACGCTACGTCACGTTCTCATGGCGAGTTGGCATTTTGTAGGCGCAGTGGACAGCGATGTACCGGGCACTTGATGGTTACGTAAAACGGCACAGTGCTATTAAAGTAATAAACGAAAGCAATAATAAAAATAAATAACACCTAATTATGCGAGATTATCGGCAAGAATTAGTCGGTCTAGCATGAAGCTTGCAACAATGATGCGTATGGCAGGAATTGCCAACTTCGCTGTTCTGTCGAGTGAACATGTTGTAAGTCAATATGTCCCGGCGCTGAAGTCGACTCGATTCCGGCATGTGTCGTCAGGGGGTTTCCCGCCGGATAACCCTTTGTCATTTGCCACTTGGACGCAGGGACTGCATCGTCATCGCGCTCTCATAGACTTTCTTAAAATCGGTCAAACGTTGTTTAATTAATTTAACAGTCTTTTTAGCACGGAAGTGCTAATCCGGAGGCTCAGAGTCTTTAAAAATTGTATCTTGCATGTGCGCCTCAGGAAGACAGAAAAAAAGAGGCAGAAAATAAATCGCATCAGTATCCACGACCAGGAGTCGAACCCACGATGGCGCAAATTGATCAGCTTCAAAGGCCTCTGCGCGCAACCATGATCGAATTTTTTTTTCTTGAACACGCTTTTTATTGCAGTGAAGCAATCTTCTAAGTACATGAACTATATGCAAAGCGTGAAGAAAATAGAAGACTCCTATCGTTAAACTGCACCACACTCTCGCGCTGTATTTTTGTTGTTGTTTACATCATGCTATGCATTGCAGAGCGTCGTCTTCATCAACTTCCGACTGCGGCACGGACACTTATGCGCTTTCGAAAATTGATTTGTTTTTAAGGAAACAAAATGACGCAGTAACTGTCTTGCATATCTCGGTGGACACCTGAACCGCTGCTTAAGGGAAGATATAAAAGAGGTAGTGAAAGAAGAAAGGAAGAGAAAAGCCCTGTAGAGGAGGTCTCCGGAATAATTTTGACCCCCTGGGGATCTATAACGTGCACCGTTCCCCAGTGCAGAGTAGCAGGCCAGATTTCTTTCAGACCAACCTCTCTGCCTTTGAAGTCTATAAATCCTCTTTCTTAACGTGCACCGACATCGCACAGCAGACGGGAGCCTTTGCGTTTCGCCTCCATCGAAACGCGGCCGCTTTTCCTTTTTCTCAAAACCCGAACAAGGTTTAGACTCAGTTGATTTATGAGGAACGGAAAGGCGCATAACTGTCGACATCTCAATCCCGCTTACAGGTGCGTGGCTTGTGGTGTCAACCTGCAAAAACCTGCTTTCGCACAATATTTCGAGCTTAGCAATGCTAAACCGCCATTCATTTTTTTTTCTTTCAACTGTCATTACATAACCTCTTTATGCCCTGAGGCAATAAATGTCGCTTTAAATATAAGCACTCGCCACATGAAGCGTGCCGTGGATTGACTTTTGTGTTAAGGCATCAGTTCCGTGCTTTCAAATAATGTAAAAAAATTCGAGCTTATTCAACAACACAAATTGTGTGGATAAAAACATTGCCATCCTCCACATTCTGAGTCGAGTCGCACGTGCGCAGTCACGTTTGCGATTGCAAACACCACCGTCATGGCAGGAACATCACGTTTTCGCTGTTTCGTAATAGTAGTTATATTGGCACAACGATGAAGGAAGAACAACATGACGCGGTAATCACGAGGCCTGACGGCAGAATTCATTTGATGACTAATACGCATAGCTTTTCACATCAGCAGTCAGGTCGGTTGTCGTAAAACAAACGTCGTATTCGCCATCTCATTTGGCACGGTGAAATTCGTTCTCTTTGTTCAGCTCGTGTCGAGAAGAGGCTGTAATGCTTGGTTCCAGTGCGCTAAAAGCAACAGAGTCGCGAGATAGTCACGCAATTTCATTTGTTGCGACGGCTCTATTAAAGGAAAACAAAACGACTAAAATAAGACTAAAGGCATCTGTTTGAGGACGAAATTTAGGGCTTGCACCAGCTCCTTCGAAACAACTCGATAATCTGGAGACAGACGCTTAAGTTAGAGTGTACCTCATTATCAGCAGTCTTCAACTTTGCTAAGGATTCTTATTGTTGCTGTGTCTCAGAAAGACATGACGTCCGCCGTACCTGTTTTAAAATTAAATCGCTATGGGGAAAAAAAACAAGACAGAAATTGACCTCCGGCTTGTAGAGAGAGAGAGAGAGAGGAAGACAAACGGATAGGCAGGGAGGCTAACTAGGCGATGCCTGGTATGCTACCCTACACGTGGGAAGGGAAGTGGAGTGAGAGACAGAAAGGGGAGAGAACAAAGAGAGATCCCTTTTACACATGTCCCTTGGCCATTACTTGCAGGGTACACAGGGCACACACTGATAGTTCACAAGCTAGCGTTCTAAGTACACAGTACTAGAGGCTGGTTTCAGCGCATTTTTGCACATGCGAGAGAAAGAGAGAGATGAGCCTACACTTGTGACTCACTTTTTCTCTTTCATGATTTCTCATGAGGCCCGGCTCAGGTGTCCCCACTGAGTAAGACATTTACCGTACCCTTTCTTTCTTCATAATTTATCCTAACCTAGTCGAACTCGCACGCTTGTGAGTCGTTTTGAGCCAGCCAATCTGCCTTCTCGAGGAACAAAACGAATAGCTTCACGTGAGTGCACAGACGCATACCGCCCCCTGTAATTGACCACTAGCCCTCTAATTACAGGACGCACTATTACGTAAACCAATACGAACCCACTAAAGTGCGGTTCGTAACGATTCTCAGTAAAACAACACCCAATAAAGCATCGACGAAAACTAACAGAAATGTGGCGGTCACGCCTTTTTTTTCTTTTTTTTTGTTGCCTAGCGTCGACCTTATCCCTAGACCTATACCATCATCTGCGGCGAGGCGGAGAGAAAACTCATTTCGATGTCGTCGCGATTTGCACGCAGTTCTTTTCGTCCCAGCCTCGCGTGCCCGCTTGCTCACTGAGAACACGCTAAGGAATTCGAGCCGTCACCAGCGCGCTTCTGATCGATGCGACGCAATCCCGGCGCGTCGGCTCCGGGTGATTTCCAGTCTCGCCTGCTCTACACGACACGCGAAGAAGCGCATCGAGATGAAGCACACTGCCTGTAGAGTCACTTCTTTTTTTTTTTTTGTAATAGCGTATTCCTGAGGACGCCTCGAAAACGACAAAGTCGAAAAGGTTTAACTCTCCGAGTGGTCTGACGACGTGATAAACTAAAATATTCATCCGCGCAGCAGCCAATTTATTGCCGGGATGAGGAATCTTGTATGGAACGAAACTGCGGAGAGATGATTAGGTTCCAGCGTGATAGATGTTTCTGCGAGAAAAGCGGCTGAAATCACAAGTAGAAACCCCTCCGCGTAGAACCTGACATGTGGTACTGAGGAAGCAAGCATATGCGTAACATGGTTTTAACCTTGAAGACGAAAACGTGCGCATATGCAGACAGAGTCATTCCTACTTGGCTTCCTTGGTTCCCACCCTTTGCCCATCCATACATTAATGCGTTTCAGAATACTGACGTACTCGGCTGTGTCTGTTCAGAGATAGTGTCCCATGTGAAACAACTTTTACATCCGCTTACATCAAATGGCACAGCTGAAAACATGTAGATTCAAGCGAACCTGCTACCGTGATATTACATAAATGCAGTAAAGCCCTCGTCGGTGGCATATCTTATAAAAAAAATAGATGTACGCAACAAAAAAAAAACAGCCGCGTCGAAAAATAATGCGACTAATTTTCACAAATAAACTTCATGCTCTATTCATCTCATTGGCTGAAATATGTCATTCGTTTTATTATTTTTCCCATCACGCAAGTAAGACACCAGTAGTGTTGAAGTCAACTGCATGAGCTGCCCGGTGTTTTATAAGTTACTCGCCAGTAAAAGCAGCGCTTGAGAGATGTTGTCTATGACAGTGTTCCGAAATGTTTAAAGGAGTCTAACATTGGAAGCATTGCGGAACGCGTGACGTTTATCGAATGAACCAGGAAAGAATTGGACTGCTAGCGCAAGACATATCCTTCATTTCGAACTCGAGCAAAGAAAGACCAAAGTAGCTACACGTTTCGCCCGCATCTCACACCACAGTTCACGGGAGCATCAATCACTCGAGAGGTGCCGGCCACGTGTGTCTTGTCTTTTGTTTAAGTGACACAAGGATTGAAAGGCGCTGTCAGATCTTAGCCCGATAAAATTAGCACCTAGCCCTGTTCAGATTCTCTTTCCTTTGATTAGTTTTCGCGTTCCGTCCCGTTAAAACCGCACGCCACCCGACCAACCAACACAGTGTTACCAGCCCATGGTGAACATTCCACCGCAATGCACCCTGCGCCATCCACAACCGTTCCGAAGCTCGAGAAATTCCAAGCGCTACCACGCACTCACGTCGTCCCATTTGCTGCCGCTGAAACAAAGCGATACGCTAAAGAGCGCACGCGCCCTTGAAAAACAACTTATAAAAGAAACATGGCGTCCAGTCGGCGCCTGCATCGAAAGACGCTGCTAGTCGGCATCGTCGCCTGCACGGCGCACAACCAACCCACACATATTCGAGCAAGAGCGACGGCTAGATGTCCGTGTAGATATAAAAAGAGCCCACCCACTCGCGCCGTCTGTAATTTGTGCGTCAGAGAAAAGAGCGCCGCTAGCGCCAACGCAACACAACCAAAGAAGCGAGCAAAAACCAAAAACGAACAAACAAATGGCACAGACGGTGCGAGAGAAGACAGACCAGCCGGCGCCGAAGCGGGCGGGAGGCAAGCAAGCTCACCCTGTGAAGTCGTCTTCGCCGCCGGCACATCCCTGAGCGTGTGTGCGCAACACGTAGCCGTCTCTGCTGCCCCCTACCAGCGAGCCACGACGACTACGATCCTCCGACGGCAGCGCAACAGACTACTGGGTGGCCCGTCTCTGCCGACACCGCCGCCGCCGGGCCAGGGTCGAACCCTCCCTTCTCTCTTCTCCCTCCCCCCCCCCCCAACACCCTCTATTTTTTCTTTCTCACCCTCCCAACTCTTTTTTTTCTTTCTCCCTCTCTCTATCTCGCCGTCTCCACTTCCAGCCCCGGCGCGGCTCCGGAACTACCCTTCCCCGTTCCGGGTTGTCTCCATTCCTCGAAATCGAGGGGGGGTGGTGGGGCGGTAGCGCCGCTCCGGGAGGTGCGGTGTGAGCCCTGCGAAGAGAGCCGCCGCACGACTCACGAAGGCCAATGCCAGCGGGCCGCTGGCGCGCGATCAACACAATACTCGCTTCGCCGCAACGCTCTCCATCGCTGTGGAGAAGCGCGGAGCGCGAGGCGGCCGTCGTTGTTGCAACAAGTGCGCTCGTTCCTCCTTTCCCTCATCTCCTACATATACTCTCGCCTCTCTGCCTCGTCTCTCCTCCTCCTCTTCTTTAGTTCATGCTTTATTTTTTCCTCTTCTTTTTCTCCGCCGTCGAAATTAACGGCGGGTTTTAAGTGCGAGCTCAGCTTAATTTCGCGTTTTGCTTTGCTCTTAAGCGCCTCTATATTTTTGTTTCCTATGTTAATGACACTTTTTAGGCTCGAGTGAAAGGCATTTGTGGATGGCAGCTCCGTTTTTTTTTGTTTCTCGACTTTATCTTGGTATTATAGGCCGCTCGCCCACACCGTTTTCATCGGCATTTAAAGATACCTCGGCGTCCATGGCTTACCTGTCGGCGCACTAGATTTAATCGCATTACCGGCGACTGGGACGCGTTTCTAATCAATTACCTTTTCTCGTGCAAGCCTCCACGACTTGTTGGGTGGTTGATTAATGTTTCGCTCTTTCTCCTTTCTGTCAGCTTCAACTTCGCTTGGTCGAGAGAGTTGTAAACTGCTTCTATTAGCAGCACAAGCTGCTTCGCTCAGAAAATTAATCAGCAGTCTTGTACGTGTCCAACGTTGGGATGAAAAGCAGTCAAGTGAGCTGACTGGCTTAAAAGAACACTAAATGTCGCGCAATGCACCGACGTATTTCCGACCTTTCGCGCACTTGCCATATGCGCCTGCCGTTACCTTCAAATTCTGTGTGTCTTCCGGAAAGTTCAATAGTAACTGCTAAGTCTTGCAGACATGTCGCTAGTATGTCACCCACTCAGAAAAAAAGGTCATGTTCTTTGCATCCGCGTTACATTCATGCTGCTGTTCAAGCAGGCGGCATGCAGAAAAGTTTCCGACATTATGATCGGCGCTCACTGAAGTTTACTGGGTGTTTTCGTCTAATTTGTGAACCTTTCTTTGAAATTTATTTCAAGCGTTAATTTTTGCAAAAGCCTCACCACAAGATTGCTAATAAATACAATTGATTAGAATAAACAGGCAGACTAAAGTGTGACTAATAAGCCCGTCAGGATGCTTCAGTGGCCTTGTCGTTCGGCTGGCGATCCGAATGTCACGGGTTCGATTACAGCTGTGGTTGCCGTAATTTCTTCGCCGTGGAGGCGAAGTAAAAAAACGCCCGCGTGCTGTGCAGTGTCGGCGCTCGTTGAAGAAACCTAGTTGGTCGAAATTAATCCGGAGCCCCCCGCTATGGTGCCCTCATAACCCGAATATTTTTGGGAACATTAAAAACCCCACAATCTAATAAGTGTGAAAAGCAAAGTTTGAAAAACCGTAATCGCTACTTTTTTCTAGGGCCAAGCGTACTACATTTCTGGTGTCCAGAGTAGCCCGGATGGAATCCAATGTTGTTCACTTAAGTCTGGATGAAGAGGAACAGGAAGATAGAATAGCATGCTCTCCAGGTTCACGTATAAGCAACGGTAAAAACAAACGTTCTTAACCCTTAACAGCGAAAGATGCTATGGGTTTGGTTTAACCATGTAGTCCCCTTTCTAGCGCGAAATATATACCGTCAACCGTTAGGAATTAACTACTTCGAGGAATATTTGAATATACTTTAATTAATTTGTTTGTGGTAATGTATTCAGCCTAATTAAAGTAAATACTGTGCCACGTACCAACGGTTAGCAGATGTCAAATTGGAGGTAGGGAGACCTTTTCTCCGCATTTAGGGAAGAGGAGGGAAGAACAGAGAGAGGGTGAAAAGTTATAGGTTGCCAGACCAGATTCCACCGATTCGCCTGAGCAGGGTTGTGCTCTATATTGTAGCTGGCAATGTTGGTTTCAGGGTTAAATCCAGAGCTAAATGGCTAGACCAAAGGCATATCAGTTTTCGCTGATTAATGCGCTGAGCCGGTGAGCTTAGCTCTACAATTTCTTTTCTTTTTATTTTTATCTCATCAGAATAACCAGCATTGATACGTAACTACTGCTATGGAACACAGACCACGACTAAACACACGTATTGCACCTTCACAGGAGTTATAGATCGAGCAGCTGCGTATAGAAGTGGAGCTCTTGCATGAAGTGAAGAGTGTCTCCTAGTGTCAGACACAGGGCCATATGGTGACAGCCTACGTTGGGTACGCTTGCAACATTCATGCAGGACACACTTTTCGTCGCTGGTGAAGACTCGATCGAATATGGATGCATTGCAGTGCCCGAAGAGCTATGATAAACAGGCTGTCGTCATTCGTCGATGATCGTTGCCATTCGACAGCGCGTGGGCTACGCGCTTGCTCAACTCGAATGCCTTCCCAATGCTGTGCAGGCGAAGCCTGATAGAAACTTGGAAGCATGTAGCAAGCTCTATACATGTTTCGCTACTGTCCTTGTCTATTGCTGCTTTCAGGATCCCATCATTCAACACGTGGTGCCCAGAGGCAGCGTGGTGCTGAACAAAAAGACAGATCTCCTAAATTGAACTTTTAATCGCAGCGTTATTCTGAAAGCCTTGACGTATTCAGGGGCTTGATTGGGGTGCTGACGAACCCACCTTTAAAGTAAAAAGGAGACATCCACAACGCTCTGTTTCGAGAGCTACGTTTCTGTTCGCCACTGTTCTGACTATGACTACTGTGAGGTAGCAACAGGCGTTCATTTGACTTACTCAGTATTCCTGCCCCCAAATGAAACATGTTTTTTTTTTTTCAGCACATAAAGCGTACCTGGGTTCACTTCTGCTATGCGACGTCCAAAACACCATGTTTCTTGGTACCATTGTGAAAAAAATAGCCAAATAAGGGCGTCCCGATACAATATATGGGCTCTTACGTAAGCTTCTGCTCTATATTTTGCACGTAAATTCTCTCATATGTGTCGAGGTTCAGGGGACACTGTAAATGTATAAATGCATTATCCCTCTAAATGCCAGCCATTTAAAATTTCGTTGATACACGCCAAACAATGCAGACAGTTATTTTTTTATCCAGTTTAGTTTACATCCACAAATATGACTTAAACTTGCCGCACGAAGGATTTTGAATGTCTAACGTTGCCTCATGCCACCATTGAAAGGAAGTAAATTTAGAACAGCTTATAATGCACGCAATTACGCATTCCGTGTCACGTCAGCTTTTTACCGCATCTGAAACCCACAATTGGCATTATCCGTTCTGTCTCATGCTTGGCGGCTCCCTGTTGCCAAATTGCAGGCGATCTCAGTCAGTATCAATATTTTGAAAGAAAATTGCACAAGATGTGCTTCTTTTTGCGGTAGTTCTGCTTGTGCGTGACTCGGAAGGCTGTAGCTGGTAGCATTTTTGTCTCCGAATGGTAAGCAGTGTCTCGTTTACGTGTGATAAAAATTTGCAGTTTAACATTCAGAACACACTTGCTTGCTATACAGCTCGTCATAACTTGTTGCTGCTGCACGATCGGCATACACCTATATAGTAATAATTCGCGAGTTACTTCCGTTATATTACAACAGATTAAGAAATGGTGTCCGTTATCTGATCGTTATTTACCGAAGAAACAAATAACTTCCTCTTTTTCCTCGCCTAGGAAACAAAGGCTTATTTATTTCTTTTGTCGGTTCCCCCAAGGCGCTTCTACAAGACAATGAAGAAGAAAAAGAGAAACGGACTCAGAAAGAAAGAAAGAACTAGGGAAAGAATGAAAGCGAACGATAAAAAAGAGATGAAAGAAAGAACGAAAGTAAAAAATAAGGGACGAAATACAGAAAAAGGACGGAAGGAAAGAACGAAAGAAAGAAAGACATAAATACCGAAAGAAAGACAGAATGAAAGCAGGAAAGAGATAAAGGAAGAAGGAAATAAATAACGGAAAGAAAGGAAGAAAAATAAATAAAGAAAAAACGAAGGAAGGAAGGAAGAAAGAAAGAAAGAAGAAAAGAAAGGAAGGAAGGAAAAAAGAAAGAAATAGACCTCAGTAGACCAGAGCAGTAGGCGCATTCGCGAGGCTTGAAGAGAATGCGAAGAACTGAGGCTTGACCTTTTGCAGCCGTACTCATTGCCAAGACAGCGTATGCACCCCCTGTGTGCATGCACGGAAGGGAAACGATACGATACACCCAAACGCCAGTGGCACGCGCACGCACGACGCCGAGAGCGTGCTTCGCGCCGGCGGTGCTAAATGGGGAAGTTGGCGTGCTCGCACCACGGGCCGAGTGACACTTCCACAGACGTCACTTCCCGTTTCATTCGTTCAATCGCGCGCCCGATACGCTATCGTTTCGAGGCATCGGAGTTTTTCTTGAAGTTTCTTTTTCTTTCTAGAGGAGTCAGTTCCGACGTCAAGCCGATCGTTTGGCTGTGACAAAAATTCTCCTAGCTCATTGACGCACAGGCTGGTTCCTCGACCTACGTCGGTGTGCAAGTGAGCAGTGGTAAAACGCACGCAAGGATTCAATCTGCCGATCTATTCATGGCGCAGAAAAGCAATGGCAGCATCTGAGTTAAGCGCACGTCTGCATTTTCATAAAAAGTGACCAGGTGTCCTGTTGGTAGCCAAAGACTTCGGTTTTTCCCCGTCCGACATATGATAGACCCCAGTGGGGTCGCGGTGAAGTCGGGAATTGAATTTTCTTACGGTAAGTTTTTTTACTCGGTCGCTGTGTAATGGCGAGGTCTTCTACGTGGCATTAGTTAACGGGCGTACCACAAACAACTTGTATCGGCAGACAAACCATCTAATATTGGTAGTTAAGCAACTTGCGTCACTTTGACTCGGTACTGCTCTGGGTAATTTTCTTTAATTTTTGTTTGCGCACACACCTTCAAAGTGCGCAACAACTTCTACATTATTACCTTGCAGTACCTCAAGAATATTGAAGCTTTTTAACGTCCCACTTGATTTAGAGTTGAGGGCTGTTGCTTCCGCGTTAATTGTCATCGCACCTACCTGCACCCAGTTCACCTTTTCGTAATGTAACCCGGAGGGACGGAGATCTCTCGGTAAGAGGGCACTGCAGCCGTTATAATCACGAAAATACTTCTGCACCATGCGCGACATGGTTTACACTTGTTAAGTGTAACCTTTTTGTTTATTTCCTTTTTCTGTCCTTTAAACATACACCCACGGAACTAACATATTCAAATGATGCACTAGAGTTTGGTTGTACAGCTTTTAGTTCTTGAAGACTGTTGAAACTTCGCCTGGTTGATAGTTAAAAAAATGTTCAGAGCCAACAAAAAAAAAAAAAACACTGCAAAATAGTGCATTCAAGTGTCAAATGTGTCTGAGATAAGAAGAGCTCAATGACCCGTAACATTGATCATGTGAAAATACTGTAAGGAGAATAAATTAAGAGAATTATAAAAATCAGTGAAGAAAAGTACGAGAAATAAACGAGCGTCACATGGTCCGCAACCGCCCGGTGGTCCTTTAACGAATGACAAAATCTCGCAGTGTATGCCTCACTTGCTGCACAATGAGGCTTAGTGAAATAGCTTTCAGGCCGTTTTTTTAGACCAACCAGTACCCTGTTTAGCCTTTCCCCATTCAGGAAAAAGAGGAAAACATACACAGACTATCTCAATATCGGGTAGGAAAGAACAACACGAAAACAACTGAATAGTATAAATACGATTTCCGGGTCATCTCTCTAACTTGTTTCGCACGTGAGATAACGAAAACGTTCACGATTAGAAGTTAGCTTTTTTCAAGTACTGTGCAGTTCTCTCTTTTATCTTTCCCTACACGGGAGAAACTGGAAGATTGGCATACCGTAAAACTCGGACTCGTTCTCAAAGCCAGCTAGGGAAGAAAAGGAAGAAAACACCCACGTAAAAAATCAAACAATGCAATAGCATTTTGTAGACTATCTGCCGCTAGCGAAGCGGTATAAGAGCAAGAGTGAGTCGTCTGACGTCACAGCCGCCTCTGCAACAGCAGACGTGCGTGTTCTGTGTCAGGCGGCCAGCAGCCACGCTGACCGGGTGACCCAGATTTCGCCTAGCGTCGCGAGCGCGCATGCCCGACCCAGAGAGAAAGCGAAGCGAGAGGAGGGGGGGGGGGGGGTGACGGTGGAGCGGCGTTGCGTGCCTGGAGCTTACGGAGACGGACGACCTGGCATCGCCGCGGGCAACGTGGTGCGCCCGCACGTTTCGTTCTCTGTCTCCCACCTCCTATCTCCTTCCCTCTTACTTCCCTATTTGTTCCCTTATCCGAGTCCATTCTCTCTTTCAGAGCCTAACCCTGACGGGCTCGTCCTTCGCTTTCCCTCGCAACTCTTCCTTTCCCCGGGCCGGCTTCGTAAAGTAGGCCATTTTACAAGGTCGCCAAGCTCTGGGGAGGAGACCGCCTGCGCGAGCGGAATAAATATATATATCCGAGGAGGATTAAAGAAAGGAGTGAATTTTGAGAAAGAAGGGGAGAAGAAAGAGGAAGCGATGCGGTCTTGCGATGAGGGCGTTGGGTTCAGGTGCGCTGGAAGTAATGGGACGATTGGGGCAGCTGATTTAGGCAGAAGAAATGGAGCGAAACTGGAAGAAAGTGAAGGAAAGATAGAAAAGGCAATTAGGGCGAGGTGGAGTGGTGCTCTGCATGGGAGTAGAATTAGGAGAACCGTTAACCCGGTAAACCGAATTAGGAACAAAATGAAAAAAAGGAAATGTGAGAGGATTTGTAAGAGATCGAGATGAGAAGTAGGGATGATGGGGAACCGGCAATGTGAGGTACACGGGAAGAGAGACCGTGCGTTCAGGGGCGGCAGAAATTGACCGCTATACAAGGGGAATGGATTCTTGAACGGAGCATTGTCGGTGCAGTGGAACGAATTAGAGAAGAAACGCATAAGCGATGTGCAAAGGCAGCGAAGGCAGAAATGAGCGTGGCAAAAAATAAATAGTAATGAAACTTGGACACACTAAACTTGGAGCGCCTAGTGCTGTTGGCGCTAGCTTGCCGTATGGAAAAACAACTAAATATATAAACAGCAAAATAATAAAAACTGGCTAAGGGAAAGAAAATGTTAAAGGTAATGAATGTGGAAGGAAATGAGGCGTCCCGCGCCTCCCAATTCCTGGCCGCCCCACCAGTGCCGGCAGGCACCACGAGACTCCTAATAGCAACAACGCAACGATCACATTCAACGTCTAACAGTCACGTAATTTCGCACTGGCGTGGCGAGCTAAATGGAATCAAACCTGAAACAGGTTGATGACGCTGCACCCGCAAGAGGTGTTTTTCTGTACCTGGGACGTTCGAGACGACGCAGATATCAGTCTTCTCCAGGCATCATGGTGCCTTCTCTGACAACACTGGAGGGAATCTGGAAGGGCATCGTGCCAGTAAATCCAATTGATAGGGAACACGTTCCATTTAAACAAAAAAAAACACGTGAGTGGTCAGGAAGCGTAAATGAAAAGAAGAAAGAAGGAGAGGCTGAAGAATCTTCTATCTTCTTGGCTCTTTCTTGAATAAAAATGCACACCCTTTTGTTTTGGTCAAAGCTTGGACGTCTGTGTACAATAGAAACAGCATCGCGCATGGTTTTGGCGTTTAACTATGTTTTTTTTTGTTATTTTACAATCTAATTAATGGAGAATTATGACCACTTGCTTTAGTCCGAGACGACCGGAAATTATGGACACGTTTTCACCACAGTCTTCGAAAGTAAGTACGACGAAAAATTTTAAAAGCTATCACATCAAGTGTATTTCCCAGAATTTCCTCGTATATTTGAATTACTTTAGCATTAGAGCAGAGGCTCGAAGCTTACACAACAGCCCTCCGAGAAGCGAAATCCGAGCTCCACTTCTAAGAGCTTGGCAGGGCCGCAGGCGCAAGGTGTTTTGTACACCTGTCAGCTTGCCGAGGACAGCCTATCCGATCGGCTCCTCGTAAGTCTTGTGCACACTTCCTTGTCACGCGGTTTGTTTTATTTTCGCTCTTCCTTTTGTTTGACAAGCTAGAGTGCGCGAAGATGGTCGCTGACGCCAAGCTTTTGTTCAGGTGTCATAGGCAGGTCCCAGCGGTACCCTGCCTTCGCTCCATTCATTCTTTAGATTTGAGAACAATCCCCCACTTCCTGCCTTTCTAGCGCAGCTGACAGGTGAGAGGGCCACTGTTTTCACTGGCAGAAGAACTCACCCAATTTCAATGATCCTCCTGTCTTTTGTTTCCGCCTCCGAGTTAAAAGGCGGCGAACTCTGGAACAAAGAGCAAGGCTAGTTTAAAATTGGGGCTCTCTCTGTGCATTGGAGCGCAGCGACAACTACGCTGGTTGGTTGATTTTTTTCCTTTGCTTAGAAACGAGGATCGAAGGCTGTCCACTTATTTTTTTCATTCATTTTTTTTTAAATTTGATCTCGCGTGATTAGCCCGGCGAGAAAGTCAATACGCATTAGAAGCTATGTAAGGCTCCCTTCGGCTTTCATGGTTAAGCTTTGTTTCAGACTCCACTATCAGCGCTCGTTGCTATTTCTTGATGATAAATTGTTCGCCGAGGCGGTCGTGAGCATTACTTTCATTGTTTATTTTTAATTTCTGGTGGGAGGGAAGATTAATTTCAAGGAGAGTTGAATATTTGTGCGCTTTTTATTTAATTTATTATTCGTCTCTTTCGAACACTTAGAGGAAAACTTTACGGCTTATCTTACATATTTATGTCTGCTTATCCGGAGTGCAACGCTGGATGCAAGGACTATCTCTTGCAGTCTTAGCTTAGAACTGGATCCATGACCAGCTTTCTTGGGCACCGCTTTCAAATGTGAGGCAACTGTGGAATATTGTACAATATTGTAATGAGCATATTGATGGCAATTTTTTAGTCTTTCAACGCGTAGCGATATTGTGCTTTTAGTGTTTGTCCCACGATAACGCGCAGTAGCTAAAACTGCCACAAAAATGACTGAATTGTGGTTTTCACAGTATATAGCAGAAAACCACAAGCGTACTGAGGAGGGGATATAAAAATTCTTATGGTGCAATTTGACAATATTGAAAAATTCCGCTGATAAACAACTTCTCGTTGAAAAATGCACGTGTCCAGAATTTCTGGGTATGAATGTAACTATACGATGTTATTTCACCTATCAAATGTACTTTTTGTCATTTTTTATATTGAAGGCGATTCCTTTCTTGAAGTATAGAAGAGAAACCGCGGCTTGAGCCAAAAGTGAAAGGTGAAAAACTCGAAAATTTTCTTGATAACTGCACAACATTGCATTACACTGCACTACATTACACTACAATTCAGTTCTTGCCACTGCATTTGTTGACGTAATAGGACTTGGACTTGTATGGGCCATGTATATCCTGTCGAAGTAAAAGGGAACGATATGCGCGCGGCCTTTTGCTGTAGCACTGGTTACCGGCAGATGCAGGACACATAGGTGCGAGAGCATTTGTCCAAATATTTTCCATAAGTGAGACTCTGAAAATTGAATCCCATAACTGTTCATTTGAAACCGCACACACGGGCGACTTCTGTTTGCACTCGCATCACTTTACTTGCAGTCATAAGCCCGCTTTTGAGTGGTAAAGTGATTAGAAGTAGAACGCGCGTGTTTGTGTGCGCGTGTGTTTGAAGTGTGTGGGGAGGAGGGCGCACTTTGAAATCACAACACTGTTTACACATGCTTTTAGAACGGTGTTATAATTTGGAAATAACGTAATGCGGCACTATGTTGACGGTACTGCGATGCGTGAGAAAAGGCCAAACTGTAGGCGGCCTGGTACGGTCGCGTGGACTTCTTTTTCCAGTCTGGACCCAATATTGCGTAGCTTCGCCACATAAGAGTCTAAGTGCGGCAATGCAGCCTTTACAAACAAAAATTAGCAGCTAAATTTTTTGTATACGTACACTAAAATGCTTTTCGAAATAAGATGTATTTTCCTTAAAACACGAATATCACGCGCAAACAGGCCAGCACTACCTGAAAACGCTTTTTCTCGTGGACTTCCATTTCCAGTCTCAGCCCAATATTTCCTAGCTTTGCCACATTAATACTGTACATGCGGTAGTGCAGCCTTTACAAGCAAATCTTAGCTGCTTAATTATTCCGCATGCGTGTACTAAAATGTTTTTTTTTTAATAAGATGTGCTTATCCATGGAACACGAATATCATGCACAAACAGGGCAGAACTACTCGAAAACACTTTTCACGGACTTCATGGTCTCGTGGACTTCAATTTCCAGTCTCAGCCCAATATTGCCTAGCTTTGCCACATTAACCTTGTAGATGCGGTAATGCAGCCTTTACAGGCAAAACTTAGTCGCCTAATTATTCCGTATGCGTGTAATAAAACGTTTTTTGAAATAAGGTGTGTTTATCCTTAGAACACGAATATCATGCTCAACAGGCCAGAACTACCCGAAAACACTTTTCAAGGCCTTCATGGTCTCGTGGACTTTTATTTCCAGTCTCAGCCAAATTTAGCCTAGCTTCGCTACATTAAGACTGTAAATGCGTTAATGCAGCCTTTTAATTATTCCGTATGCGTGTTCTAAAACGTTTTTTTTTAAATAAGATGTGTTTATCCTTAGAACACGAATATCATGCACAAACGGCCCACAACCACCCGAAAACACTTTTTACGGACTTCATGGTCTCGTGGACTTCCATTTCCAGTGTCAGCCCAATATTTCCTAGCTTCGCCACATTAAGACTGTTAATGCGGTAGTGCAGCCTTTGCAGGCAAAACTTAGCCGCTTAATTATACATTATGCGTGTACTAAAACATTTTTTGAAATAAGATGTTTTATCCTTACAACACGAATATCATGCACAAACAGGCCAGAACTACCTGAAGTACCCGAAGTTTTTGCGCGCTACTGCGAAAAACTTGTGCGCCTGCAGCCCAGCCCACAGAGCGGCTCTAGACTGCCGCGTGCGAGCAGCCTGAAAGCTGTCACATCAGAACTGGGTGTGGTTCAGCGCTCTCGCGACTGGCTGGCATTACGCGCTTTGCTGTTTTGCGGTCGTGGTCATCATGGCACCAAGCTCTGCGGTTATGGACCGCTTCGGATCCCCCAAGGTGCTTGAAATTTTCTGAGCCTAGCCTTTCAAGGCGCTGCTATGAACGCGTACAGTGCATATGGAACTGGCACAACAGCGAGACCAAAAAGATGTCTTGTACTGCTGCGCGTCGACAGGAAGAGTGAACATGCGTGTTCTTTTGGTAGCCTTTGTGGAAAATTGGGGGGCGTATAAAAGCCTGCATAGGAAGCTAGTCATGTAACGGCCATTTCTTCACATATCGGAGAAACTTAGCAATGAAGCGACTGCTGTGCATGCACGGCGCTTGTCATTTAAACTATACTCTCCCCTTGGGGGTTTCTGTGACGGAACAGTAAAGTTTAAAGCCATCTTACACCGTGTTCATGGCCTGCTACTGGGGATCAGTAGCTACTGCATTATTCCGCTCAGCTAAAGTTATGGGGAGGGAAGGGATGAAGGGTATAGGGGAAAAAGAAATAGAGATAGAAAGAGGTGACGTAGGGGACAGCTCCTAGATTAAGCTCGACTACCTTGGGATATTTAACATGCTCCGACATTGCATAACACACAGGCGTCTTTTTCAGTTAGCTTTCATCGAAACGCGGCCAGCGTTGCCGGGTTCGAACCCATGTACTCTGTGCTCCGGCTCCGTAGCCGGAGTACGCAGCCCCTGAACCACTGAAGCGCGAAATTGTGGCTTTAGATTTCACTGCGCAGCACCCCAGTCGGCGATCCATGCCTGTCTAACTCCGCGCTTCCAACTGAAGGACGCTGGCGTACCAGACCGCGTATTCTCTCTTGATTCAGGTTGATGCGGTGACTTTGTGCGCATTTGCGTTGATCCAAAATATGCTAGCACTACACCTAATTTATAGACCCACAATTCTTCGTATCATTGCGCGAAGAAACGCGTGTCGCGTAGGTCGTGGAGGCACGTTGTCGCGGAGGCAAGATGCATGTTGCTGGAAAAGCTTCATTCTCAATGAGACTTTTTTTCCCAGTGAGCGACATGCCGCTGAAGCGACACTTCATGAGGCGAAGTTTATTCGTTGTAAGTGACACTAAATTGGCCCCTCTGACAGCCGCATGTGTGGCTTAGTTAATAAACCCAGCTACGCATGATCTTGAAGGTCAGATGACATCACTGCCACGGAAGCAATCCAAGCTGCGCACTGTACGCGAGAGTTTGATATTGTCCCCTTTCAAATACCTGACCGGCAGCGCTGCTAGCCTGTTCTCTAGAAGGTAGCACTGCAAGAAAGCATCGTTCCGGCCGCTGGTTAGCAGTGCATCGGAATGCTGCGCAGACCAACAGCATGATCAACCCAACATTTCACCTGTACTTGAACTGCTCAGCCAACACACCTTAATCAGCCTGACGAGAAGACCAAGATAACTGGAGCTCATCGACGCCGATACGGAGCTCAGTTAAATGGCAGACGCACTGAAGAGAGAGCGACTGGCGCAAGCGCGGAAGCAGGGAAGTGCCTGTGCTCACGTCACGCATACGGTTTCCGCTCATCGGTGGCACCCACTGGCGTGCTCCGCGCGCGAAAAGGGGCGGAGCGAGAGCGCGTTTTGTTTAATCGAGTGATTACGTCGCTGCTAAAAATTGGATCGAGAAAAATGAAATACAGTTTTCGTGGATTACTAGGTGCCCACGTTCGGAAGTTCTCGGATCTTCTAATTGGACAGAATCTCCAGCTTCCCTTCAACTCTAAGTCAGGCGGCAAAAACAACTAATAAATATACGTGGCGAAAACTGATATGTCAGCTCTCGATTACGCGCGTCAATGCAACAAAACAGATTGTAAATACAAAAAGCAGGCTTTTCTGGAATACTATTGGGACAGCGTTTGTGCTGCTAGTGGTTTTAGCAAGGACTGAAGAGCACGTCCAAAGGCATGCAAACCGCAAACTTCGCGAATTATTTTTTTTATCTTACAGAGCACCAACCACATATTTTAACGCATTAATGCATTTCTAATTTTGACTAAAACGCATGCGTGCCCACATTTCTTACGGGTGATTGCTTGGCGGGATTTTCTTTTTTTTTCACTTCGGCACATATGACCCAAAAAGCTCTCTACTGACATCGGCTACGAAATCCACGCCAGTCAGGTGGTTAGTCACTAGTTTAGATATTAGTGATAAGTCTAGTTTAATCCCGGATGTCTCTTTCAGTGTCAGGGAAACTTTAATACACCTGAAGAGCTTCATTGGTAATCATAAACTGTCGTTTTGTTGCAAAAAAAACGTAAGGGATGGTTTACTGAAATTTATTATCAGAAAATGCCCCTGCTCAAGACCTGTAACTTCTGACGACTTTCACCGTATGAACATCCCGCAATCGGTATTGCCCAATTCGGTGCCACATGAAATTGAGTCAGCGAAATAAATCTGCGAGATTATTAATAAGGAATTGTAAGAGTGCAAGACGGAGATTGTATACTTACCGTGCAAGTTATTGGCTACAATCACGGCGTCAGAAATGAGTGATCAGATTGGCTTGTCAGCGCGTATTTCGCCCCCAATAAACCTTGATGATTCACTATACGACCTCTTGATAGTAGCATAAACTTCCACTCACATTTGCTGCGGAATTCTATCGATAGGAGCATACTTCTAATCAGCTGCATAAGGCGATCCACATGGAGTGGATCAAGTGGGAATTACGTATATGTCCCAGTATCCTACACACAGAGTTCAAGAGAGGCTGAGAATAATTCCGAATAACTTTTTTCTTATTGAAAACCGATTCAACGACTGTGTTGACCTTTGTCCGGTGGCTAAGGCACATTTATTGCAGTGAAAAGTGTATATAAATATTTTTTTCAACTTGATCCAAACTCGCGACGTGAATACCGACGTTAACTCCGTGATCTCTGTTAGCAAGTGAAATTCATCGTGGGATGACCTCCGGGATCCGCGTATTTTCGCACTGCACTATTCATGAAAAAAAAAGCAGCGGGTAGTGGCGTCATTGCTTTTCATTTCTTTACCTCTTCTAGCTTATAAGATCTTCGTTTTCAGTGAATGCAGCGTCTTCGTAAATTAAATGCGGTAGTACATCAACGCAGGCTAACTTGAATTTCCCCTTTAATATCTGGAAAATTTATACTCCCTCACTTGGGTGAGCATAAAAAGCATTGCGCACAATTTGCACGCAGCTGTAAGTTATTAACGTCTTCTTCAATTCCCTTGCATGCAGTATTTCTACCATGCTATCTGTTAGTAGGCGAAGATGCATTCTTTAAGAAGTCCCGCAGACGGAGGGCGCAAATTTTAACCTCTGACCTCGTGCCGAATACGTCCGACGTGGCGAAACACTACTAACCGTGTTATACGATGGCATGCATATTGCCGCGCAAAGAGATAGGTGAGAGGTTGTAAGCCAGAAACGTCTGCCGCCGCTTCGTTATTGCACTGTGAAGGCGTGTAGCTAAAATAACACCAAGGACAAACATAAGTTGATCTCTATCGATAGAGTGCCGCGTTCGGATGAAAAAGACAATACACTCGCTGAAAAAGGAGTGGCTATGCGCTGTAAAAGCTGAAGAAAATGAAATGCAGGTGTCGTTACCAGTTTGCACGAAGAAACTGCGGCGACAACAAAATCGGTTTTCATATGGGTATCTCTAGGGCTAGGCTAAAAGCCTTTCACTCCTTTGCGGCAATCACGGAGTCATTTTCGATACAGGCGTCGAGGTTTAATGCAATGGAAGTAAAAAAATTTTAAAGATTGGTTTATGGTTTATAGGTCTTTAACGTCCCGAAGCGACTCAGGCTATGAAGGACGCCGTAGTGAAGGGCTCCAGAAATTTCCACCACCAGGGGTTCTTTACCGTGCACTGACATCGCACTGTACACGGGCCTCTAGCATTTAGCTACCATCGAAATTCGACCGCCGCGGCCTGGATAGAAGCCGCGTCTTTCGGGTCAGCAGCCGAGCGCCATATCCTCTGAGCCACCAGGGCGGCTTTTGAAAACGTTTTACCATGAATAACCTAACTCACAATGAATATATTCTCGCTCACAGATATCTCGTAGAAATGGCGCTGCCTGCCATAGACGGGAGTGAGGATCTTCCGGAGACCAACTGAAACTGAGCGAGTTTTCACACACTGAAATCTGCTAACAACTGGTGAAATTTGAACCACTACGAGAAAGGACAGGCCGTCCTCGTATCTGGCAACGTCGCGTGCATACAACAGGGTTAACAGCTCGTAGCTTGACTGCCTAGGAACAAAGCCCTTTGAGTCGTCTTTACAACAAGGCAACTTTACAACCCTAGTGTTTGTACTGCAGTGTGATCTCTGGAGAAAGAAAAAAGGACGTCAATTATCAACGGTTATTCTACCAAAGGAGAGCAACACGCTTCAGCACTTGGCGAGCCATCTTTTCGATCGTATAAAGCTTTGTGCGCATGGTAACCCGCCTTAGGGGCTGCACACGCGTGTAATTAAACGCATTTTCGATTAAGCTCCAGAGGCTCTATAAAATTGTGCGTCTGTGTGAATTATTCAGTATGTTAAACCTTACCACTGAAGCACAGTTTACAGTGTCGCGGTGCTTGCAGCGCTGTTATTGCGCAGTCGTCATCGTCGGCCTCTGCTGTCGAAACACAGAGGAGAGGTCTATGCATGCTCAGGCCTATTTCAATGCACTGTTGCTAAGCAACCATTTCACTACTCATCTCACATGGCGCATGTACCTGCACTCCTCCATTTTTGTACGCTGTGCTTTGGAGCTCCCATATACAGATGCCTGCCGAGCCACCTTTCGAGTTGGCGGCAATGAAAGTACACTCAAACACTAATACACCTTTATGGGTGTAAAAAGGGAATAAGCTGTCCTCTAGAGCACTGTCCTTTATAAAAGGGTGTGAGCTGGAAGACAGCTTACACCGCTATTATTTTTTCTGTTTAGAGTGTAAGGCGGCATAAAAGACACGTAGAGGAATAAACAGACAAACGGGAGCACAAAACACAGTGGAGTGTCGTGTGAGTCTTGCCGCAGTAGATAATTAAATGTCCGCAAGCTGCAGCTTTTAGCGCAAAGAGTAAGGCATCGTGTAGAACTGAAGATTGTCGAGAGTTGTAGTCGTGCTGTAATGCGCAGACGACGTTTCGGCAACGCATACTACCGCATGCTACGAACCCGACGCCCTCCACCACGGAAGAAGTCTTTCGCACAACTGCTGCTGTAGTGAATAAAGGAATGTGGGGCTAAAAGGTACAAAACATGACGCCATGGTTCAAGACAGTGAAAGAAATAAAAATGACACGATATTAACAACTAGGGTGATGAAACAGACCGGTTGCCGTGTTAAGAACAAAAACAACTGTGCATCTGTGCTGTGCTTTTTGGGAAAGCTGTGGCTGGCTGCTTGGACATGCTTCAATGCCTCTAGCAGACCTGCCCGTACTTTAGTGTCGCAAGCTGTTTAGCATTTATCCTCCAAACTGGTACTCTAGGTATGCTGCTTCCATATAAGAATTGACACCTTAATTGACATTCGATAGCTAATTGAGCAATTGTTTTTGTGACAATGCGGTTATGATGTGGTTATAAATGCTGCACATCAATTAGCGTTAAAATGTGTTCCTTGATCATCATCTTTAATTTTCAGCCATCTAAAATTTACATTGCTTTTTCCCATGCCCGCAATACCTTTGTGCCATTATGTGTTATTTCTTGCTTCTTTTGAGAGCATGCATCTATCAGTGTTTCAAAGGCATATTTTTTATGTTTAAATGCTTTTGAAGTGCATACAGTGCATGATAGATGGAACATTTTGACTAAAATAGCTTGACTTTAACTTTGACTTAACTAAAATCATCTGCGTGCCCACATTTCTTAGGTGTGACTGCTTGGCGTGATTTTCTTTTTTTTCTTTGGGCACATAGGGCCCCAAAAGCTCTCCATCGACGTCGCCTTCGAGATCCTGCCAATCAGGCAGGTAGTCATTAGTTTAGTTAATAGCCATTTGTCAATAGTTTCCTCCCGGCTCTTGTTTCAATGTCACCGAGACTTTAATACACCTGAAAAGCTTAATTGGTAGACAGATACTTTCGTGTTCTGGCTAAAAAAACGTAAGAGAAGGTTTACTAAAATTTTTTATCGCCTAATGCTTCTGCTGAAAACTTTAAATTGACATTGGATAACTAATTACCTCTCGCTAGGCTGCATAATTAGCTTTGCCGTGAGATGGGGTGGGTTTAGAGCATCATCTTTCTTCAATCCCCCAGCGGTCACCTGCGCAGAAAACGTATTGCTGTTCTCGGAGATAGAACAATGAACAGAATGCTGCACGCGTACAAAAGCCACAGCAGAGCCACCACACTCTGATGGTTATTAACCCCGTCCGCCTATAGGCAACACTGAGAACAGGAAATAGTGTTTAGCGGCTGCACCAAGCACCGCTACTAGTTGGGCATACTTTGCGCGTTTGGCATTTGTGCACGTGATATTACTCTGTCTATATTATTCCTTCATCAGCTCACTCCTCGCTACATTATACTCCAACTAGCAATCACGCCTCTCCCTTGTATTAAAGGTCGTCGTTCGCCCCCCCCCCCCCTCCCCCCCCCAACACACACACACACACACACTGTCAGTCGCACTGAAAGCACCACACGTGCGGCAGTTGATGACAGACACGGCACGTGACACCCCGAGTGAACCAAGATTCTGCGTCCGCGCTGTACTCACAACTGCTGCTGGCATAATCTGTGCAGCAAACATCGTGTTAGTTCAGTGTGTTCATGTCATTAACTTCTTCCTCCACTGTTTGTCCCCAGATTAATTAGGTATGTTAGCCCTGACAGTGAGCAACATGGCTCCTTCCAAAGGTACTGCACATTGCAATGAGGCAAATAAATGTGCACCGAACATTACTAAAGCGTGCGACTTCGCGAAACTCTCGGTTTCATTTTCGTCCTCCGTTACTGCACTCTGTACAGAACGGAGTAAAAAGAGAGTAGGCTGTCCTCTAGAGCACTCCCTTTTATGAGAGGTAGTGCGTTAGAGGACAGATTACTCCCTCTTTACTGCCATTTATGCGTATTCGTGTTTGGAGTGTGCCTGCTCACTGCGACCGAAAACATGAGCCGCCGATACCTGAGTGAGGGGTGGTATATTTCTCTTTTTGCGCTTGTTGTGTCATCTGGAGAGAAGGGGAGTAAATCACCAGGAGAAAAAAGAAGAGAGGTGATGCCGCTCTAGCGAGCGGCACTGGAGGCACGTCATGTATGTCTTCCCGCGTTCGGTGACCGCGCGTGTCTTGCTGTCGCGTCGAATCATCGCCCTGTGCACGCTAGCGGACGGTACGGGAACAGACAGGGCGGCAAAATAAAGAAAACGGCAGCGACGGCGTCGAGATCGAGAAACGACGCGAACGATGCGCCAGGCGCGGCCTCTGGCGGTGACCAGAGGAAGCTGCGGCACGGTTGGCGGGGGCAAAGAAGCAGTAGCAAGGTCAGCGACGGCGGAGCCTCGAGGCTCGCTGTCGGTGGCGGGGCAACGCGCCGAGCTTTGGAAAGCGGATGCGAAAAAACCCGGCACGAAAATCGATCGCCAGCAGCAGAGAGGCGGCGGCGCAGGTAGACGCCGATGCCGCCGGCGCGCTCGACGGGGTCAGGTTCGCGAGGGCCATTCCCCCTCTGCGAACCTTCTCTCCCCTCTTATTCCCCATCGCCGCTTCCCTAGCTCCCTCTCGCCCGCGTCCCAGATATCCCTCTTCACCAGCGGGGCCGCGGGCGGCGCCGTGTGGAAAAGAACCGCCGTTTTTTTTTTCTACCGTATCCTGCTCGTCTTCCCGTTCTACTTCGTGCCTCTCTTGCCGCGTACGGGAATCTGGAACGCTTGGTTGCTTTTCGTCTGCGCGTCAACAGGTGGCGCGGGCTTTCTTCTGTGGTCTTGCGCTAGGCTTGCTTGTTGCGTCTGTTTGTGTGGCTCTCGCAAACGAGAGGCTACTTATAGCGTGCTTACATAAAAGCACTGCTTCTCGGTTTGACGCTTGTGTGCGCCATCAAGGTCACTGGCACAACGTTTCATTTTTTCTCGGCACTGTATTCGATTATTTGGAAAGAGCTACACATTTGGCTTTGGTTTTATTATAGCATTAACCGTCCTGTTACCCTAACGTGTCTGCATAGTACCGTGGTTCTTCCGCTGGCCGAAGTCGTTCCTTCGGGCCAGTTTACCATGCGTTTAAGCGAAGATGAACCGCAATTTTTAAAAATAGGCTTTTTGAGTTATGCAGGCGGCTTCTGCAGCACAAAATTACCTCCCTTGCTGGACATCAGAAAACAGGTGAATAATGTCATCTAGTTAGCCGCTTAACTCATTTCTGATAATTAACTTTTTAACTATTACAGTTAAACACCTGGTTGCAATAAGGGATTTGTAGCTGGCCGTTAGTAATAGTCAAACCAGTTTTCAGAATTTCTAAATCGTGATTGCCCTTGGTTGCTTGCCTCAACAAATTTCGGGTATTTCGGCCAGGTGCAAGCACTGGAGGGCTTGCTTTGCCTTCATGCTCCTCGAAAGCGCGTGTATTTTGGCGTGATATAGACAAAATTTAATGGATCACAGCGCCGCGGGCAATAGCGTTTTCAAAATTCTAAAAACTGATATAGGTATTGCTAACGACCGGCTACAAACCTATAATTGCAGCAAAGTGTCTGTCATAGTTAAAAAGTTAAACATCAAAAATTAGTTAACAAGCAAACTAGGTGACTTTCTTCATCTCTTCACTGATGTCTACCAAAGCAGGTATTACTGTGCCACAAAAGCTGCCTTCATACCTCAAAAACCTACCTTTAAAAATTGCGGTTCATATTCACTGAAACATATATATATATATATATATATATATATATATGTATGTGTGTGTGTGTGTGTGTGTGTGTGTGTGTGCGTGCGTGCGTGTGTGTGTGTGTGTGTGTGTGTGTGTGTGTGTGTGTGTGTGTGTGTGTGTGTGTGTGTGTGTGTGTGTGTGTGTGTGTGTGTGTGTGTGTGTGTGTGTGTGTGTGTGTTAAATAAATGCGCACATAACACTTAAGGGGCAAAGCAAAACGCATCAGTGAGGACGGTGCACCACCCTGTGTACTTCCTCACGTTTGTTTTCCTTCTTCCCATTTTGTGATCACTTATAACTGGTCGAATTCTGGTGAGGAATACGGTCATGGTCCCTGCACACCTCTTAATTGGGAACACGAAGATGCAAAAAAAACCTGCAGGTTGTACTGTTATGAACAGCTGAAAGACAGGGACAAAGGCCGCTTTCATATCTCTCCAATTACCCCTACCGCATCTGGCACGGGACGGGGTTAACACGACAGATACGGGAGAAGCCTTTGTCCTGCGGTGGGCGTAGTCAGGCGGATGACGATGATAACGGCGATGGTTAAGGCAGATTAGTCGGTGTAGTTAGTAGTTCACAGCACCGCGTTCATCTTTCTGCACAAAACACAGAGCACGTCGCATCTGTAGACAACAGACACAGGACTCCCTAGCATAACCATGGGGGATCAATAACGTTCGGATATATCTCTCCAGGCCGAATGAGAGTCCGCAGGGGTACTTCCAGTCGCGATAGGACAGGCTGAGCATCATCAAACGGGCGCATCTCAACAAAGAGCTCCTTTGCGAACTTCGTTGCCAAATTAGCAGAAGAGAGCAGACTCGATGAAAAAAAAATAAACAAACAACAACATCGCCTCACTGTCTAATCCTGATACCTTCCATCACCAACTCATTGCACATTTCACTGAAGCCATGTTGACATGTTGATGCTATCTCATTTACGCTTTCTGTTACGCATTTCGTTTACTTTTTTCAATTTTTGTTTGTATTTCTGTTTTCCAAATTTTGATGACACTAGTAAACGCGCCATGTGGTTTTTAATTTTATTTTTTGTGTGATATAACCTGTGTCTCTTTTTTGGATATATTTCTGTGTTCCTATGTCAACTTTACCATTACTTATCAAGCGTTCCTATTTCCGTGTTCCTATGTCTACTGTTCTGTATTATATTGAGGTGTTTCAAAATTTTACTGATCATTTATAGTGCCTTGTTTCCCTGTTTTTTGCTTGTCCTCTCTTAAATTTGATCTTGATGTTTTTCCACCGCCCCCTTACATAATGCCCTACGGGCTTGTAAGGTATTTCAAATAAATAAATAGACTATTTTTTTTTCTGATGCAGATAACTCTCATAAGACGCCGTAGTCGGCGCCACTACCGACGAGCAGCATCCAACTCCACCATCCCACGCTTCGCTTCAGCTAGGGACAGTAGATAAACCCGCAACCTTTAACCGTCCTTTCTGGTGACTAGAAATTGCGTCCTCCGGGTGTGAGGCATGCGCGAGCTATCTATCTATAGTAAGTGCCTCCGCCGCCCGCCTAAACGTTGCCGGCGGATCGTCGACCTTCACAGGGTACCAAAGTCTCCTCCGGCTGTAGGTGGGGTATTTCCCCGTATATACCCCTGTAGCATCGCGTGATTGCTTCGAGACTCCGGATGCGACTCCCACTCGCGGAATAGACCGCGCCCGGGAAATTTGGTGGATGCCGGGACGCAGTTATTGGCACCGCCGCCAACTGGCTCTGGTGGGAGGCTGCTATTAACTGAACGGTCGGGTCAAGTATGGAAGCGGCATTTCGCCACCGTTCCTATGTGTCGTGTCTTGATGCCGCGCCGTAAAGAAAACGTTCGTGGGGTTCTTTTCTTTTCAGCGTTTTTTTCCTTTCTAACGTGCGCTCAAATGTGTGTTCGCGCACCCAGCGTTAGGATGGTGTACGCAACGAAAAGATGGCAAAAGATGACGCGGAAGGAGAATGGCTCTTTGAAATGCAACTGTGTTGCGTTTAGACAGTTGAAATGTGTTGTACGTCGCATGTTGTCTGTCGTCAGATAACAGGCGCAACACATCAGAATTGCGACGTACAACAACAGACAGGCGACGTGTATTATATAGACGCCTGTTGTCTGTTGTCAGACAAGAGGCGTCTGAGTCAGACACGTCGCGTGTTTGTTTTACGTCGCCAGCCTGATGCGTTGTACGTAGGGCGAATTTCGTCCCCAAATATTCGTGCAGTTTCGTATCTATTTGGTTTCCTACCTTTTTTTGTCTCATACTGCGCTGTAGTGTTGCGCATTGGGATTCGCCGATCACTTCAAAAATTTATAGCATTATTTGTGTGCTGACGCCACACACAAGCTGTGGCACAGGCCGCGGTAAGGACCTTAAACACTAGTGCTATGCTCTCAGTTTTTAGGTAGCTAGTCAGTCAATAGGTTATATAGTTAGTAATTTAGTTACTCAGTCAGTCAGATAATTAGCTGGTTAATTAAGCAAAGCGTCAATGCCACCACTCCTAACTGCAAGAGATGGTCTGTAACTAACAAAGAAAAAAATTTGTGGCCTTCTCCGCTGCCTGCACCGGCCTTTATTTCGGTAACCCGTAGCCAGCAGTTCTGGAAAAATGCATTTTCACCGAAAAAGAGTTTATGAACGCTATGCTTTCATATAATATATATTTTCACTATAGCAATCAATATATCTGCATATCTCTCCTCGAAAGGCTTGTATGTTTTGCTGTTACATGTTTGTTACCGTGAAAACTGTTACCCATTCGTTTTTTATGGAAATCTTTACTCGATGGAGCGATGGAAAACTTTAGAAGAAAGATCTTTATGCGCTTATAAAAAATGAACCATTACTTTAAATATTTTCATAAAAGTACCGACCAATATCAGAATATTCAAAATTTCTGTCCAAGAATGCTGGACATGACCTGTCGTGTGTTTTACAAAACATCTAGT
Source organism: Amblyomma americanum (assembly GCF_052857255.1). Taxonomy (NCBI): domain Eukaryota; kingdom Metazoa; phylum Arthropoda; class Arachnida; order Ixodida; family Ixodidae; genus Amblyomma; species Amblyomma americanum. The sequence continues at coordinate 35,708,052 of NC_135506.1, read as the reverse complement.
TATCGGTCGCAGCATGACGTAAGCACAGTATCCGGTGGCATTCTAGGCAGGCCACCAGTTCGCGTTCCATTCAGCAGGTGCTACCTCTCAGCGTCTTCGATGACTCAAGCTGTAAAAGAGGAATTTCTGAATTAATGAAACAGTTAGTTTATCATTAGCATCTGCCTGAGCGCCGCTATTCGTCAATAAAAGAAGTAGGTTTCTCGGAATATTCGCAGTGGACGAATCAATTGTCTTTATCCTGATGCAGGTGATTTACCTTGAAGTGCGAAGATTCTGAGAAAGCCAGTTTTTTCTTCATTTTGCCCATGTGGCGGCGCTTCCTAAATTAGAGAGTAATTACTCCCTATTTTAAATCCATTCCACCTTGAGGTACTCCCTTAGACACGCTGGACTAGATCCCATTGTTTTTCATTTAAACCAAATATAGGATATACGAAGAGCAATGAATCAGGACGAAAACTGATATGAAAAACCCTGTGCTTCACAGCAATTTGGGTAAGCAAAATCCTCTAACAGAACCGACACGAATCAATAAACGCTTTTCAGATATCGCTTAGGGCTTGCTAGGACAAAAATAAGACGAGAAATTTGTAGACTTAGACAGGTTCTAAATCTTTGGGGTAATTCATCATCTAATATTGGCTCGCGGCAGCAGCTAATTAGGCAACAGACCACGGCAGCGGGCAGATGTCCAAAACTTGCCGACATTAAAAAGTTCCCCTTGCGGATCTAAAAACGAAATATGCGTAGCGTACCAGTTTAATATGTTTCAACGTGCGTCAATATTCGTTGCTAGGTAAAGCAAATAGATGCCGGAGAAAAACACAGAAGGCGAAAAAGAAGTGAAAATTTGAAAACAGGAAATAAAAAAAATTGCACGCTGAATGTTGTAGAGAAGAGGGATCAACAGAGGGGATCTCTCCACCTGATAGTTTTCCTTGTGACTGAAGCAACAGAAAAAAAAAATTCGTTGAAGAGAACTACAGGCAAGCCCATCGTCATCGCTGAGGCAGTTTCATGAATTCGTGCCCTTGCAAGTCATTCGCTTCTCTTTTTTTCTTTATGTGTAGACGGCTGCATTTTTGAGAGAAAAGATAGAGATCTAGTCCCGTAAGAGAGAAAGAGAAAGGAAATCTAAGCTCATTCGCAAAGCCTGCATGCATTATGGGACAGAAAGGTCTCGGAGGAAGTTTGCGCGCGAAAAGAAAAGGGCGCCTAATGGATATAGATGGCCTGGGCTCAGTGATAGGCGCGAGTTGGAGTACAAGTTGGAAGCGAAGAAGGGATTTCAAAACTCCACGATAGCTAGAGAGAGTGAGGGAAAAGATTAGGTGAAGGATGCGGGTCTAACATGGCGTTAACATAGAACATGACATTCACTGGACAAAAATAATCTGGCAGACCAGGACATAACACGGAAGAAGCAGTCCGAGCGACTCCAAAAAAACGCGCGCCCAGCGCGCAAAGTTGAGCGCGCATAAAATAAAAGCATAGACAAAATGCAAGATCATACGGCAAAATCAGCCCGTCAGTACCAACATACAGGACCGGCGGGGCTAATAGCGCGGTGACAGTAAAACTCAAAAACAAAACAGAAATCGCTGCTAGACAATAAAGAGGAGCTTTTCGTTTCCACAAGCACCGTATTATACAAGGTTCTGCAAGTTTAAACAGCCACAACATGCAGCCGAAAGCTCTGTCGACAACAACGACTGGTTTCAGGTATTTTTGAGAATGCCGTCGTTTGTTTGTTATTTTTCTACTTCGCTTTGCTGTTGTCTGCTCTTTTCGAGAGCAAAGCGATGTGACTCAACGTGCAAGATGTGCTGTTCACTGATGATGTGCGTCCATATGTTATTTACTACAAACTGATGCCGCTGACACTGGCGCTTGCCTACATAAGTGCGGTGTTGGACCACTGAGCCTAGAGGCGTGATTAAAAACAAACCTTAAGCGCAGTGCAGCGGAATGCCGCTACCGCATTCGAGAGGCTTCGAAGGAGAAAAAGAAGCCACCAGGAAACCGGGAAACCATGATGCTGCCGCAATGCATGTATAAATGAACATCCAACAAATACATGTTTCCCCTTCTTTACGCTGCGTCCGCAACGTCGAGAACCCTGGCACACTTCCTGAAAAAGCCGTAAATTAAAAACGGGAGAAACAAAAAAAAAAACGACCGAGAATGTGTAAACAGAAGAAAAAAAGGAGGGGGGGGGGTTGGAAAGCTCGTTCAGCGAGTCAGTACTTTGGGTTTGTTCGAGGCTAGTTTCGGATTTCGCTGCGTGCCAGTTTCGTAACTGTGAGGAATTCGCGCCATGGCGAAACTGCTCACAGGAGCCAAGCAGACACGTGGACACGCACATATACCAAGGGATAAAACGGCCCCGTGACAATATATTAGCGGGCAGGTGATGGGAACCGGGCTCACTGTAAATCGTGACAAAGGTGTCGCCGAGCCCCCAAAAGCGACTGAAAGGGAAAAAAAATAAAAGGAGACGATAAAGAAATCCAAGAGAGCGGAATACACTACGCAGCTACAAACAGGCGAAAGAATAAATTGAAGCAGCGTCGAGGCCTCGTGATAGAACGCCGTATATTTGTTCGTTTTGCCAGCCACGAGTCACCCTTGGGGAGTTGGGCAAAAACGAAGTAATAAAGGCAGCAAACAAGGGCGATTGTGCAACGAGATCGGGGATTATTTGTTACCGAGACCGGGGGGTTTAAAATCGCACCTCAGTCGCGCCTGAGGGCTGTGCACTCGTCTCACTTGTCCATCGTTTTTTTCCTCGTGGGTGTGAGGCCCACCCAGTTGCGTAAAACGAAGAAAACAGTTCGGTAACCGACCTCGGCGCGCTTCAATGTCGATGACGTTCGGTAACGGGTCAGCAGGGTTATGGCTCTTTCAACTCTCCATTTCGGTGGAGATTTGTTTTGTGTCATTTGCAAAAGCGGGTAGGCGTCGGTTGAAGCTGCCATTGTTGTCACCTAGATGAGGCGAGAAAGCTAGCTGTATGTTGACGTTGTTGTTCTGTGCCTCGTTGATCCAGTGAGTGAGTGTTGTGTAAATGAGTTAGTCAGTGAATGTGTGAGTTAGTGAGTGAGTGGAGTGCGAGTTAGTGAGTGAGCGGTGAGTGAATGACAGTGTGAGTTACTGAGTAGTGTGTGAGTGAATGAGTGTGGGAGTTAGTGAGTGAGTAAGTCAGTGAGTGAGTGGTGTGTGAGTTAGTTAATGTGTGAGAGAGTGAGTTATTGAATGCGTGAGTGAGTGAGTGTTGTGTAAATGAGTTAGTGTATGTGTGAGTTAGTGAGTGAGCGGTGAGTGAATGAGAGTGTGAGTTACTGAGTAGTGTGTGAGTGAATGAGTGTGGGAGTTAGTGAGTGAGTAAGTCAGTGAGTGAGTGGTGTGTGAGTTAGTTAATGTGTGAGAGAGTGAGTTATTGAATGCGTGAGTGAGTGAGTGTTGTGTAAATGAGTTAGTGTATGTGTGAGTTAGTGAGTGAGCGGTGAGTGAATGAGAGTGTGGGTTACTGAGTAGTATGTGAGTGAATGAATGTGGGAGTTAGTGAGTGAGTAAGTCAGTGAGTGAGTGGTGTGTGAGTTAGTTAATGTGTGAGAGAGTGAGTTATTGAATGTGTGAGTGAGTGAGTGGTGTGTGAGTGAATGAGAGTATGTGAGTTAGTGAATCTAATGACCTTATCCTGTAGGTATACGCTAAACAAGAAGCACTGACAGTTTAATTTTAGACCCGACGCTCCAAAACTTCATTTGAAGCAAGCGCATTTTACTGCCATCCCTTAATACTAAACCTGCACCTAGAGAAAAATTATTATTGCGCATTAAGTGCGACAGAAAATAGTACACCATACTGTGGTCATGACAGTGCCAAATAAGTTACGTAAATGTTCTACTTCTGGAGTCCTGGACGCAGGCTTGAGCTGCATATGGTGCCTGTTTGGTTAGTTTTGTTTGATTTTTTGTCTGATTTTCTTCTGCCAAATTTCTTTCCAACATGCTCGAGGCGGTTTAGAAATTTTTTTCTCTTCCACGGCTTTGAGGAAGAACATGAAATGCCCGTATTGAGCAAGAACCTTCACTAAGGTCAGCGTTTTCCTTTAAAAGAAACCAGATTCAGGCAAACCACTACAGCACTTAAAATAACCCTGTAGGAAACCGATCCATCCTATCACACAACAAGCAGAATCAAGTAGTCATTCATATGCGAGCTCGGTTGCACCACCGTCGCAGCAATCGCCTTTTTTTTTCTACTGACCCCGAAGCAGTTGAAACTCGACTCCCGTTTGCATGTAGTACACAAGTGGGATTGCAGCTTCTGAATTAGGGGGTGTAGCGGGACAGCACAGAAGGCTGTATAGAGACGAAGCTGGCAGCAAGAAAAGTCAAGCCCATCACGCGTGCATGGAGATTCCGTCACAGGCAATAAAGTAATGGAGAACCGGTCTAGGTGGCTGTCTAAATTAACCCAGTACCCTCCGTTACCATGCCGCCTCCTCTAATAGGTCTCGCAACCCAAATCCCTGCACTCCGCGCAGCTGCGCTTGTGCTCCGCCAGGGGGGAGAGAGCGGGGCAAATTTCGTGTCGTAACAGCCCGGTCGTGTGCTGTGCGAGGGCGGGTCCCCCCTTCTGCGCGTGCCCACCGTTCCGTAACGGGTCATGGCAAGAGGGCAATCATTTGTCCCGAATTACCGTCCTCGCGTCTCTACTGTGTAGCGAGCCGAGCAGTCATCCCTCACGAGCTCGCTTACGTGAATCTCCACCTCTTTTGTTGTTTGTTTTTTTATTAATGAGAAAGAGAGGACAGGGCGTCGCCATGAAAGGAAGCCTGCGTTGGGTCACGTGTGCGGCGCTATACGTGCCCCATTTCAACGCAGAAAAGAAAAAAAATTAACCTGGCTGAATGGTGTTGTGCCATTGAGTCGGGGCCGCATTTATTTTAATTGTGGCGGAGAGGGTGTCGACACCGGCTGGCTATGAAGCGGATAAAAACAAGCCAGACCAGCGACATGGTTGTGGAACACGTTGCAGTATGTAGGCGGACTGTGTAGTTGCGTTAACAGTCCTGCCGCGAAGCTTGGTGCGCCACTCGCGCGTTGTAGAGATGCGGTGCCGTGATGTTAAGTTGTGATCAAGGATCCTCATTTTCAGTTTTTTTTTTCAGGTTAGAAGCACTGAAAAGTAGGAGGATGAGGACAGAAGTAAAACACGTGGGAGTGTTAAGCTCTACACGAATACCTGTCCTGAGGTTTGAGCGACGACTGCGCCGGCTCCAATGAACGTGATTCCACCTTTCTTTTTGACCGGTACCTTGATTTTATACTGTTTGCCTTGATCGTACATTCTTGGGCAAGCCAACCTGAAATGACGGATCGACGACTTAGCGGAGCTGTCTAGCTACGATGACACTAACTGGTAACGAGATAAACACCAGCAAGGAAATGCTGATAAGCGCACCTTGATCAGCGTAATCTGTGTTAGAGGAAAGGGGAGGTGTGCTTTTGCTGCGTCTTGTGTGCTTTTGCTGCGTCTTGTTGAGCGATTTCTGCTATCCATACCAAAGTACTCGGTACAACTGAAAAAAAAATTAAATTTTTGCTTTGGTTGTTGAGATTTGCAGATGCGCCTTCGAAAACGTCATAACCGTAGGGTCACTACGCTCGAAACGAGATCAAGGCAGCACTCTGGTGTCGTTCATCTTGTCGCTGGTTTATGTTCTCGTACTTGCACAAAATCACCGGTCGTTTTTACTACACTCCAAAGAGAAAGGAGGACAAAGAGAGTAAGCCGTCTTCTACAGCATTCCCCTTTATATAAAGGTAGCGCGCTGGATGACATATTACTTCCTTTTTACTCTCATATAGGCGTATTCTTGTTTAGAGTGTAGTCGCTGCGCCATTTCAGGTTACCTTTTCCGTGACTATTCTTGGTAGGTTCTACACTGGACACTAGGGCTTTCTTTGGAAATCCACTGTCACTTTCGTTCTCCAAATTTAGTAGAATAGGATCATGGTGCCGTTGCCGCAAACGCAAAAGCTGCCAGTACTATAGGGCGTTAAACATTAATCTTTCTAGATTTTTGAAACACAAACGATGAACATCTTCCGACAAGCGTTTTTGCGTGTAAACTGTGTGATCAGGCAGGCGCAGCGCGATAGCAAAATTGGCGTCATAAATGCAATAATTACCTAAAACCCATACAACCTTTCAGTCACTCCGGTAGGCGTCCACGTTTACAATAAAAAAACTAAGAGGCGCCCACATTTTCAGATTTCTCTGCTTGGTAGAGTTCCCGTAGCGCTCCCGTTTTTAGAGAGATAGTCGATTCCGAATTTCAAATTTAACTCGCCTAATTACGCGTGCAAGACAGTAGCCATCGTCGCGGCACTAGTCTGTTTCATGACGAAGCTGTTGCGTTCGATTTTTCTTTGACTTCGCTAGTCGAAAGCAAAGACGGAGTAGTCATCAACTTCATATTTTGCTCTTAAACATTTCTCTGCCAAATGGACTTCTGTGATTCTTTCTCCGAAATGGACATGTGTCAAATGGAGTAGTTTAATAATAACACTGCTTCTGTTTCTCTAGCATAAAGATGCACGCTAACTGGTGTGACAAAAAGCGTAATATTTATTGCAGCTAATCAAGGGATTGACGACGACAACTATCCGTGCACTTCGCTTGTGCTTGGTTGAACACCCTGCAAAATCTTAGCGAAGACGGAGAAGTGAAGAACTGACGTCAAACTCCACGCTGTCTTAACGACATTGGGTCAGTCATACAGCTCCTTATCTATACGTTTATTTTAAAAAACCCGCCGCGATAACAGTTTCTACTACAAACAAAAACAAACAACGTTAAAAAACTACGTTACAAAAACAACATGCATAGTTAACTACCATTCCAGCATCAGTCAGATCAAAACTGATCTTTCAATGTAGTCTTTAGCCACACGCCGTGACATTGCTGTCCTAACAATATTCTACAATTATGTTCACCTCGATAGATCATATTCGCTTTACCTTGACGCTCCATCTCGCACGTCTAAAAGATTGCACAATCACCTCAGCTTCACAAGGATATACGGCGGCACATTACCTTATAATTCATCAGTACTTCCTCGAGCGATAAGAGCATGGAATGATTTACCAGATAATATCGCTTCTTTCTCTCATCCAGATACGTTCCATCACCAACTCACCGCACATTTTAGTCAAGCCATCCCTTAACATACGGTGAGTCACATCCGTTAGTATCGTATTTGCTTCGTTGCAGCCGTTATGCGTCATCTTGATAAAATTCTTGCGCTTACGTTTTTCTTTTATGCTTTGCATCTTTTTTCATATCTGTTTGCTGTATTTTGCTCAGCATATCATGTTTTGTACTTCACCACGACTTGTTTGATCACGCGTTGATAACATGAGCTACGAGCATTTCATGCTATTTTGTTGTTGTGCTTTAATCTTTATTGCGATGTTATCTGGTAAAAGTGTAGCGAGCATTGGAAAGGATCGTCCAAGAATTCCGCAACTTGTCCTCTCCCTCCGCATACTACTTTAAGGATTGGGAGCCATATGACTGGCGAGGCACAGACGGTTGTCGCAGACGGGCCTTGGCCATCCCTACCTGAGCTACACACACCCGCAGTGACCAAGCAGGTATTACGTACTCAGAGTCCCGAGCCAATTGCTAATCAAGCACAAGTCAAAACTCCGGTCCAAGACCGGGAACGGCAAGTGACTTGGCCATCGCTCCCGGAGCACCCAGCACCCACTCCAGCACCGCGCACCCATTTTGTTGAGCCTACTGCTGGTCGGGTAGTAGGTCCGAAACCGGACCACATCGCAGGCGAGCAAGTGATTGCAATGCTAAAGCCAATCGTGAATGCCATACGTGTGCTGCTTTCCAGCATGCACATACCAGCTGCACAGAATGCACTGCCGATGATGGATTTGTTGAATCCAGGGCTTGCAGCTGTCCAATAGCTGGCACAACGCATCCTCCAGCCTCATCCTTCCGAGAAGAAGTCCGATGCTTACGTTGTCGTCAACATTATCATCCTCAACGGCAAGCAGACTTTCTTGACACTGGAACGTCTGCGCTGCTTTGTGATGGAGGGCCCTCGATCTGTTCCACTCAGGTCGCAGCAGTCGGCAGCCCTCAAGGTGTGCAGGCTACAGCTGCGGTGGCCTGTGACTTACAGTGCTTGTGCAATTGCCGGTCGTGATTGCTAAGGACCGCATTTCTCTACTTCTTATTCTTTTACACCCCATCATCCCTGCCCCCAGTGCAGGGTAGCCAACCGGAACATTTTACTGGTTAACCTCCCTGCCTTTCCTCTACCACTTCTCTCTCTCTCTCTCTCTCTTGTTTTCTTATTTTCCGGTTGTTAGGCTAATTGTTCCGTTCTTTCATTTGTTCATGTAATTTTGCTATGTACTGCATTCTTCTTTCCAAATCATTCGGCCTATTCTGTTAGAGGGTGTTCACGATGTGACGCCCCCCTTGCACAATGCCCTACGGGCATGTAAGGTATTTCAAATAATAAACAAACAACGGTCACAACAAACAGCGGACATAGCGACGTCAACACCGACCTTCGAAGAGAGAACCACCCGCACAGACTGCGAAAAGACTCACAGGCACACCTCATTACATCACGTGTCGGCAAGGCGATACGATTAGAAGATGTTGATGCCTTTACTGGAAATGACGTCACTTCATTTCTGGTGATGACTCTTCCCTCCAGCCAATGTGCGAATTTTATGAGGGGCGACGCATTTGTCCCTATGGGGCTTCTAACGTTGTTGCATTAAAATAATAAAAAACGATAACAGAAGAGGCGCTGAAATATGTATTTCGTGTACACTGCGGTCACTTCGTTGATTTAATAATAACAATAATAATAATAATAATAATAATAATAATAATAATCGGTTTTTGGGGAAAGGAAATGGCGCAGTATCGGTCTCATATATCGTTGGACACCTGAACCACGCCGTAAGGGAAGGAATAAAGGAGAGAGTGAAAGAAGAAAGGAAGAGAAAGGTGCCGTAGTGGAGGGCTCCGGAATAATTTCGACCACCTGGGGATCTTTGACCTGCACTGACATCGCACAGCAAACGGGAGCCTTAGCGTTTTGCCTCCATAAAAACGCCGCCGCCGCGGTCGGGTTCGAACCCGGGAACTCCGGATCAGTAGCCGAGCGCCCTAACCACTGAGCCACCGCGGCGGGTTGTTGGTTTTGCGGAAGTTGTCATTCTGCGGCTGCGGTTAATAAGCCAAAGTTATCACTGCACGCGCTTTCAACAGCGCCGCGGACTGAAAGGAATGACAGTAAGCTCAAAATGGATGTTTAGCACGTGACGAAATTTTCGCTACACGTTCATGTCCCCTCGGTGATGAATGGCCGTCAAAAGGTCAGCGAACGAGAGACGAGGAGCAGAGAGGACTCGTTAAGGGAGTGAACGAAGAGAGAGAGAAAAAGTAAAGGTCAACTTTCACAAGCGTCAACAGAAAGCGCCCACGGAACGTGAAGTGGTTTCCCGTAAGTGACCCGTGACATTAAAAACGCCCCTCCTTTATGCAGTGCAGAAGGTCAACGCTACTCGGCTGTTCTCGGCCCAGAAGGAACAGCTCCCCCACAGTGAATGAATAGGGTAAATGAGCGAAAATAACTTCTTCTTTGTTAGCTTATCTTGAAATGCATTAGCTGAATAAGAGGCACAAGAATTCTTGCACTTTCAATCGACCTGCAACGCGAGGCGACGAAGTCTACGATTTTCTTTCGTTTCAGGCCTTGCTCCAATGGCCATTCAAATGACAAAAAACGAACAGCTTACGACAGCGCATGTGGGCGGGTTAAAGTTTCGCCGAGACCACACTAAAAGTCTTATAGACAGGTGTTCAGTTGGCGCTAAACGAAATCGCTTTGCTCCAATTGCAATTTCTGTCAGTATAGCTTTTCGTTAGTCCTAAAATGTGTTGTCTGTAATGCATACTATTACTAAGTAGAATCCTTGCATTGGTTGCAGGTACGGCAGTATCCAGGAACGGAACACGGCTCATTTCAAACCTGTTTTTTAGTACTGTTAGCTTCATTGCAATCGTGCAGTTCCGTTTCTTAAAGGAACACTGAGCACGAATAGAAGTTTTCCTGAAGCAGCCGCAGTGGCTCAGTGGTTACGGCACTCGGCTGCTGGCCCAAAAGACGCTGGTTCAATCCCGGCCGCGACGGTCGAATTTCGATGGAGGCGAAATTCTAGAAGCCCGTGTGCTGGGCATCTCAGTGTTGGTTAAAGAACTCCAGGTGGTCGAAATTATCCGGAGCCCTCCACTATGGCGTCTCTTATAGCCTGATTTGCTTTGAGACGTTAAACCCTCTATAACTAAACCTGAACCAAGTTTACCTGTGCAGATATTGTACCGCATTCTAATAAAAAAACAGGACACACGCACACACGCGCGCGCACACACTCACACGCACACACGCACGCACGCACCGAAAACAGATATTTTACAAGGTAGAAGAGAACAAAAAACCAAATACAGATGCCGCCGTCACCGGCCGAATTTGCATATGAAATGCATGCATCGACGGCGTTTTTTTCTTCTTTGACGTGGATACGAGAGGCTACGCTGCACCGGCATTTATTTCAAGACGATGGCAACTTGTACTTTAAACTAAGGACATCGCGAGTTGGAATCGATTGGTGGGAAGATTTTTGACGCACCTGTCTTGCCCATAAGCGCCGCCGCAGTGGCCGAGTGGTTATGGCGCTCGGCTGCTGGCCCGAAAGACGCGGGTTCGGTCCCGGCCGCGGCGGTCGAATTTCGATGGAGGCGAAATTCTAGAGGCCCATCCGTGTACTGTGCGATGTCAGTGCACGTTAACGATCCCCAGGTGGTCGAAATTTCCGGAGCTCTTCACTACGGCGTCTCTAATAGCCTGAGTCGCTTTGGGACGATAAACCCCATAAACCATGTCTTGCCAATAAATGCGTCTTTTTGCTGTCGAGTGAACGTCAACTGAGCCTGAAAGTGTGAGAATCAAATCACTGAGAACAGTGAATGGATAGAGGTGTCCCCAGTTTCCTTTTAAGGGTTGAACATTTCCTCCACGCACTGATGGAATCAACTGCATAAATTGCTAAACACTTGCGGAAAGTAGTTTAGAAAAGGGATATGATGTCACCCTTGCGCCCAAGCACCAGAAAATGCTGCGCTTCCGGATTATGGTTTGCCCCAGCGAAGGGAAGAGCAAGAATAGATGGCAAGTGTCCACTTCGACGCCTTGGAAAAGGCACACAGGGCATCCGCATCACGCAATAAAGCCTCAGAAGCAAGGCCAGTTACGAGTAATTCAGGTATTTAAGGCTAGTCTAACCCGAATTCTCCTAATTGCGACCTCCCCTGCACTCATAATGTCATGGAACAAGACTGCCGCGCATAAGTTCCCTTCGCTGGCCGAATATTCACCGAATATTTCAAGCTGTGCATGCTCTGGAAGATACACTAACGCTGTAGTGCCGCGGAACCCATGATGATCCACGTGTGTAGCCCCCTGATGGCTTCAAGACGATACCACGCTGAATTCTTCGAACCATTCTCGAATCTTTTCTCTTTAAATGTGCAGAGAACAAGGAAATGGTGACCGCCGGCTGGATGACAAACATCTGGTACGGTGAAGGCTTTAGATTGTTTGATCATTTCAAGACCCGCCGAGGTCAGTGCCACGCAGTTCGCATCTCCTAGTGCAGCGGTGAGTGTGCCGGCTTCAGGTTCCGCTCTTTCCTTAACGGCAGGATATGAATGGACAATGTGTCACATTCATTGCTTGCCACCATGTTTAGCTTTTTTTTTGACATCGATTCCGAATACAATTGACGACTCAACAGAAGTATCTTTTCATGAGTGCTTTCTTAAGCACGCAAGCGAAGACTTCAGCGACTAATCTCAGCGAAGACGAAGACAGAGATCAGCGAGGAGGATGAAGGTGAAGTACCTTGACCCTGTTTCAAAAGTGTCAGGCTAATAAGACCGTAGCCCGAGTGCTACTTCATTAATTTACTCGAGAAAACGCGCGACCAATGATAGAATTCCACCTTAACGTCTGTAATAGCAAAATTAGCGAACGACGAGAATAGTGTCCGAGGACTGTAGTTGTGCGGCTAAATTTTTTTATTGGATTCTTCTGGTTTATGGTTTATGAGGGTTGAACATTCCAAAGCGACTCAGGCTATGAGAGACGTCGTAGTGAAGGGCTCCGGAAATGTCAACCACTTGTGGTTCTTTAACGTGCACTGGCATCGCACAATACACGTGCCTCTAGAATTTCGCCTCCATGAAAATCTTCTGTACTCTCGTGTGACAATACGCTCAGCCCATTCAGAGGTTCGTTGGTGTAAAAAACTCCGGCAAAAGAATGTACGTTTGCTGCTTAAGAAAAGAGAAATGTATTTTATAATTTGAAATTTTACTGCACAAATCTGTCTACCACACCCAGTACACTCACTACATAGGCCGCCCGTCTGATTATACTGTTGGAAAAACAATCACAGTTGCACGCATATACGTTGCTTTGAATGTGAACTGTACTGACACCAAAGAATGAATATGCCATCATATCGCGATCGAAAAGCCCACCTTATTAGTCGCTTGAGTTGCCCTTCAAATGCGTTTTGATTTGCACTTTATTTTAATGAGCTGAGCAGAACTTGAAATGTAGACACGTCTTGGGTTTTCTTGGCACGATTTGAACTTCTTGTGCAACGCTGTTTGAACTTCTTAGGTTCTTAAAGTGAAAGAACCTCAACGCGACCTTTTTTAGCAAACACAGTGAATCTCTTCCTCGGTTATTATAATAAAGAAATAGTTTGTAAACGCGTGCCTCCTCATGGCGATGCAAATACGGGGAGACCTATACGTACTGTCAGCAGAACAACCCATTCATTTTTTTATATCTGCTTTACCTTTGGCGACTGCTGATGTGTCTAAGTTTCCGATCGCAGTCCCTGAAGGTTTTGCGAATTTATATGGCGTTGCAAAAGTTTTTAAGGCCACAAAAACGTTACCGTTACAAAGTAAAATTATTATCTGAGGACCTAAGTGGCTCCCACAGTTAAAAAATAAAACGTTTGAAAATATCGCGAAAAAATACCCGTTCTCCCTTTTACTTCGGCTGTATTGTCACCTCGCTTTTTTATTAACGCAGTAAAATTTTAAATAAGTGGGCGCTTAGTCACTAAAATGAAGCCAGCATGTTTTAAGGTGGAGCGTCTTTTTCGTTCTGCTGGCTACCACTTTAACTGCGCGTCGATACGAGCAGATTTTTTTATCAGTGGCCATCCGCTCGACTGCATGAAAAAGCAGGGCGGACAGGTGACGCCACCTGTCCACTCTAAGCATCACTGACTAAAAGTCCTACAGCGCCTCTTTTTGAATGCGTATAACGTGAACTGACAGAATGTGAAGTTAGGATAGCTATAAATTCGAAGTTTATTTATACTTATGTGTGCGTTTTTGCAGTCCATACGTCTGCCGTCTAGAAACCTCGCGGAAATCGCTAAAAGTATATATTAAAGTGGCATTCTAACTCATGCCGCTTAGGTGCTTAATAGGCGCCTCTTACTATGCTGGACTAGCGCTGCATTTTTTCTTTAATGCATGGTAAAAGCGCCCAAAAGATTTAAAAAAACCCGAGCACACTCGAGCCTCAAATTCATCAGCATCTTCAGCCTGACTACGCCCACTGTAGGAGAAAGGCCTCTCTCATGTCTTTCCAATTAATCCTGTCATTTGAATGCTGCGGCCACTGCATCTCCGCGAACTTCATCTCATCCGCCCACCTGACTTTCTGCAGCCCCCTGTTACCCTTGCCTTCCCTTGGAGTCCACTCCGTTACCATCAAAGACCAATGGCTGTATTGCTTGCATTACATGGCCTGCCGAAGCCCATGTCTTCCGCTTGATTTCGACTAGAATGTCATTAAACCGCATTCGCTCCCTCACCCACCCCGCCCGCTTCCGGGGTATATTTTTGCTTTCCGTAGCTCGCTGCGTTGTCCTAACTTAAGTTGAGCCCTTTCCGTTAGCCTCCACGTTTTTTCCCCTTAGGTGAGCACCGGCAAAATACAGCTTTTGTATACTTTTCTCCTGAGGGATATTGGTAAACTGTCATTCATGATCTGGGTTGCATAATACGAGCCTACCGTACCCCGGCACTCCACCACCATAATAAATATCGGAGTTCTGAGAGGCGCACACGTACAGTCATAAAAGTTTGCGGGATGAGGATTGGCGGGAAATAATTATTGCGGATAGGTTAGGCACAGTACGTCAATGTAAATCATAGAAGCGTGAGGAGACATTCGTGTTCCAACTGTTAGAAGAATGCCATCTGACCGGCTAGCGAGGCAAGGCAGAAATGATTTTTTTTTCGTTGATCTGCATCCCGCAAACTTCTGTTCGTGGCTGTACATGTAGGTAGGGTAGAGAACTAGGAGGTACCTCAACGCAACTATACGTTCGCATCAACGCGGTCTGCTCTCGAAACATATACTTCGATGATCGTGGTGATTCGGCATGTTGGTGCGTCGCACGGCTCTTGCGCAGTCTAAATGATCTATCGCCACTATTTCTGTTGTTTTCATTGCCGACTGGACAAATCAACACAACTTCATCAAATGTGAATTACCAGGCTAAGGAAAAGATAAAAAAAAGGAAAAACAAAGAGGCGTCTTCAATAGTAAAACTTGAGGCCAGTTTTCAAAATGTCTTGGAAAACTTTAAAAAACTGTCCTAGAAAAGGAAAAAATTGGGTAATTTGTAATTTTTGGTCTTGATCAATGATAAATCAGTATTAATGCGAACGTGCTGCTCGTCCCATTAGAAAAAAAGCTGGCGGTCGCGCGCGCTTGTGTGTGTGCGTGTGTGCGTGCGTGTGTGTGTGCGTGCGTGCGTGTGGGTGCATGCGTGTGTGTGCGTGTGTGCGTTTGTGAGTGTGCATGTGTGCGTGTGCGCGCGCGCTCGCTTGCGTCAACCGTAGACCTTTAATGCATGGGCAAAAATTACTCGTAAACAATACACCCGGAGACAGTAATGCTTTCGCATTCCCACACGTAAGTAGTCTTAAGTGTGTCTGCCTAATTTTATTTTGATCGCTCATTGGCTGAAGATGCTGTTATATAAACGCCGGCGGAGCGACTGCAAAAAAAAACTATATGATGTCCTACATTTCTTTGTTCGTTCATTCGTCCGTTGGCTTGATTTTCAGATTGCGAAATGGGAAATATGTGGTTTGTGGCACCGATCACCCTTTCGATCGCGCCATTTACGCAACCAAGCGCAACGCTGGGACCGCCCTAATTGAGAGATCTCGAGGAGAGCGAGGTAATGACGCGATTTAGTATAGCGCGATTTCGCGATAATGCCCGCTTTCGTACCCAAAACGCGATCGCGCCAGTCGCTCTTATGGCCTTCGTGGCCGGCGGTTGAAAGAAATTGCAAAGGGCATTGCCCCTTGTGTTCTTTTGTGTTTTATACACTTTGCGGCGTTTAAACGAACAAGCCCAATTTAAAAGTGCCGTGCTCGAAAAGATTACACAGTGAAATTGCGTAGCATTTCGAGCTATTAATTCCGTCCTGTCCGGCAGATATTTTTAATCCCAGTCGACCATCGCCGATGGGAGCTCTGCCGTTGGTTGGGACTTGTGTTGCAATGGCATGGCGTGCGCAGCATTTTTATGTCACTCTAATAAGCCAGATTAATGATGAGACATTCTGAACGTAGTTCATCCACATCGGCCTTATATTAGTTGAGGGACTGTATTCCTACCACGCTGACTCAGGACCGTAGAGCCGCTTTTGAGAACTGGCGGTGTATTTTGAAATCTTCCATGCCGACTTCATTTTCATTGGCCGTGGCTCATTTTCATTGGTCAGTGCTGACGAACGCAGCAGAAGGTGCGAAAGCAAACGACTCAATAGGATGGTGTAGAAGGTTGGGCAAGTTATTGTTGCATTTTTTTCAGCAGCGTAAGGGTCAAAGGAGGAGACAAGTGCACAGACATGGCGCTGAAGATCAGCGCCGCGTCCGTGCACTTTTCTCGTAATTTGTCCCTTGCGCTGCTGAGAAACGAAATCAATAGGATGGGAAAAGGTCTATCAGACTTTGTTCATTAAGGACGCCAAGGAGGTCAAAGGTCTTTCTTAGACCACTCACATATACGACCGGTTTGGTCGCTGCGGCGCCGCCTTAGTCCTGCAGAAACCACTCTGGCAGGGTCATAGAGACCGCGCTCCGCCATTTCGTCGCACAGCCAGCCAACAATTTCTTACAGAAGCCAAAGGCATCTTTATTTGACGTATTGGAAATTCGTGCGACGCCATTTTATTAACGATTAGTCGCTCTGGAAGGGCAACCTCGGTCGCACAAGGCCCGCCGCTGAGAGCACCTGCCATCGCAAGGCAAGTGGTGCATCTCCTAACCGCTGCACCACTGCGCCAGGTGGAGCATGGTGTCTCCCGGGGATCCATGAATGTAAAGTAGAAAATGACCTTCGCCATATATGAGAATTAACCCGTTACGATATCGCGCCATACTCTTAAAGCAGAGCTTAAGTGTACGCTCCAATATTTTTTTTTGAGCTTCAGTATTTCGAACCACATTGCCATGAAGCAGCTGCGCAAGGCCTACGCCGCAAAGGCTCTGTCAAAGGTTCAGGCTTGGTACATACGACGGGTTCTTCACTATACTAGTTATCTAGTGCTCTCGCATTAAAAGCAACGGCAACATCAAACTTCCACTCACCACACACCTACCCACCTTCATCCTCCAACCTACCTACACCCTCCGAGGATTTGCACCCACCACCATCCCATGCAGCAGCAGCAGCAGCAGGAAAAGCGACGGCGACGTCAAATTTAAAGATGCAATAGGAATGCGATCATCATAAAAGCAAAATTATAACAGTGAAACGAAAAACCAAAGCTGCTAAAGCAGAAAATCAAAGCTCCTAATGCAAAAACAAAGCTGCTACCGCAGATTGTTATGAATCCATTATTTCTGGAGAAGCTTTCGCGACAATAATTAACTCATAAATTCTTTCGCGAAGCTGTAGGAACTAAGACATTATTTACTCATAACCGACGGTCAAAAGCAAGCTCAAGAGAAAGAAAAAAAAAAACGACGTATAACGCCTCCTTGTGGCAAGCAACAAAAGAAGAAAAGAGGAGGAACCGGAGCAACGTTCAGCGACAAACGTGCTCGCGGGATGCCTTTTTGCAAAAAGACAAAGTATATATTAACATAAATATAATGAAAGCCGTCCTGAAATATTTTGGTGTGTCATACTTGGCTTCAGGGTTTCAACTTGCCCCGCACACTCAGTATAACTTTGGGTGAAACAGCTTAAATTTAACACGGGGCGGACACTAGCACTAGTCGCCCATCGTGCATGCGCGGGCCTCCTTCTCTTTGCAAAATTTGAGCAGTTGTCTGCCTTTCATGTGCCAACAGTTTTCTTTCTTACGCTATTAGCTGGCAACTACCTGCTCAGTCTGTATCTACCAGGGTTCGAGATGCCAAAGGATCAATTTTGCCTCAGTAAGCCTTAATATGTGATGCTCGCGCAGTGTTCTGGATCGCTCCGGATACAAGCATACGCAGACAAGGGCGTGACTGCACTCCCATACCGCGTACTTTTCACACTTCGGCTCCACTTGCCTGTAAACGGTGCACCGTTGCATTGCAAAAAATAGTGTGGTGAAGCAAGCAACTGCTTCATACAAAAAGTCGTGGGAGAGATTTTCATGTATTTATTTATTTTTGATACCTAAAGCGTCCGTTGAGGGCAGTTTTGTCGGGGGTGACGAACGGTGACGTCACACTCACTCACAGCGATCCTGGTGGCTTCCGCTAGAAGTGGGAAGTTTCCGTTCCCTCAAGTTGCACAAGGCCTCCGCCGCTGGTACTCCTGGGGTTTTTAAAGCACGAACAACGCGGCGGAGCCGCGGTAGCCTTAGCCTATGGCGACGCCGGCTTTTCCGCCTCACAGGCCTTTCAACGCTTTCGCATTAATGTGCATTATTAAGCATCCATTACTTTTCACACCCCTCGGCTGCTTTTGCCTGTAAAGAGTGCACCACTGCAATATATGACGTAGTGTGGTGAAGCAACTTCAACTTACAATGGGGTCGGCGTGGCGATGTTTATTTATTTATTTATTTAGTTACTTATTTGTTTTGGTACTTAAGGCGCCCGTTGAGGGTACTTTTTCATGGGGATACATAGATAAACTTACACTGTCAAACAAATGCCACAGTGAAAAATATAGCGAAACGAAACTCAATATAGTATAAAAATAAACGGTAACTAAAGGAGCAATTTTTCAAAAGCAAAATGCAGTGCTGTTCGGCCGGCAAAAGAGAATTTTTTTTACTCCCCTAAGCCAAGGATCTGAAGTAAGCAACAAAAACAAAGCGAAAGACTGCGTATAAAGCCGAACATTAAGGATAGATGGCATCGCGGGCCTGGCTACAAAGGCTGCGATGACGGTGTCACCTGGAAAACAACCACTTGTGGCCATTGGGACAAGGCAGGTTGATGTTGGGATTTTGCAACTAGCCAAGAGAGCAGCCAACTAGAGAATAAAATTCGAGAGACACTTAACCTCCGCCATAAGAGTATGACGCGATAGCTTTAATGGGCCCCTTCAGCGGCCTGTGGTACTCTTTTTATGCCACTTCGCAGGCACGTACAATGTCGGACAAGACGTGCGAGGCCTCCTTTTAACCAAGTCCAACTAACGTGCCCCGATCGCCTAAGGATATTGTGTCGGACTCGCGACTCAATTCAAGGTTTGGTTCCTATTTGACTAATAATAATAATAATAATAATAATAATAATAATAATAATAATAATAATAATAATAATAATAATAATAATAATAATAATAATAATAATAATAATAACAATAATAATAATAATAATAATAATAATAATAATAATAATAATAATAGGTTTTGGGGAAAGGAAATGGCGCAGTATCTGTCTCGTATATCGTTGAACACCTGAACCGCGCCGTAAGGGAAGGGATAAAGGAGCGAGTGAAAGAAGAAAGGAAGAAAGAGGTGCCGTAGTGGAGGGATCCGGAATAATTTCGACCACTTGGGGATCTTTAACGTGCACTGACATCGCACAGCACACGGGCGCCTTAGCGTTTTTCCTCCATAAAGACGCAGCCGCCGCGGTCGGGTTCGAACCCGGGAACTCCGGATCAGTAGTCGAGCACGCTAACCACTGAGCCACCGCGGCGGGCCTTATTTTATTACCCCTATTATATACGTAATCAGCACTCCACGTAGTTCCTCTATCAGATATTGTTTCAAACGTGATTATTACATGCAAGAACGTAAAATGAACAACTGCACTGAAAAGGAAATAGGGCTATTTGATTACCCCTATTTCCTTTTCAGTGCAGTTGTTTATTTTATGTTCTTACATGTAATAATCACGTTTGAGACAATGTATGATAGAGGAACCAAGTGGAGTTCTGATTACGCATTCCTTGCTCTTGTTCACCATTGTACGGGCGCGTTCATAAATATGCTGTCATTAGTCACGTGACAAAGGTAGGCCTCTTCTTGGGACCATTGTGAGGGCGGGTGGGATTTAGCGGTCTTTGCAGTTACACCCACCTCTCACCACTACCCACCTATCTCACCGAGTGAGTGAAGGCGGGAGGTGTGAGAGTTTTATATGTGATAAGCATATATGTTACTCTCGCGCTCCTCGAACAGCGCCTTATACCGACTTGGGAGGTTTATTCACGCAAAAAGTGGCCGTAATAGAGCTTCTAATGAAGCTATCAGAATATAAAATAAACGGGGTCTGTCAGCTAAGAAAGTCTGTAGCGGCAGCACCGGCCTCACGCCTCTGACGACAACGAGATGCAGCCGTGCTTATGTCGAGCACTGTGCCGGTGCCACGCACTAGACACTAGGCACTTGTGGCCAGCCCAGAACACGAGAACGCCTAGCGGCACAATGCTCAGTTAGACGTTTGCGCAGTGATGTTCTAAGACAGAACAAAGATGTTTTCTCAAATTAGGCCAAAATGTTCCTATTTTCGGTAATGTCTCTCCGCAGTATTTTACAAAATTTCTGCATTTTTTTTCCTGGGTTACTGGAAAGTGATTTTTCATATTTCTCTCAAAATTTGTCTGCAGTAACGAATATCGAAGTGCAAGAATGGGCTAAATGCTATTTGTAGAGCGTGTTTGTGCTTATTTTCGTGCTGCACCGCCAATTTGAAGCAGCACGAACCAGTGACAGAAGATGACAGCCATCCCTGCCTAAAATAAGAAAAAGTTAAGAATTAAGTTTCAACCTTTATTCTGTGGCTAAGTGAAGGAAAAAAGGTTGTTTCATCTTCTTCTAGTCCGACTGTGCCGAGCGCGCGGGTCCGCGCGTATCGCGAGCAGGAAAGAAGTTGAACGCGAACAGAAGAAGCCATGGCTGCGCCCGCATCGGGTCTTTCTCCGGAGCCTGGCAGCCCCTCGACGAAAACGTCAAAGCCAGGGAACCCCTCGCTGAAGAGCGGCGACTCCTCGAAGCACAGTGGGCCTGCGGAACCGCCCGGCGAATCGCCAAAACGCAATACGTCGCCGAAAAGAGCAGGCGGCCCCGCGAAATCGCCAGCAGCCGCAAAGGACGCGGCCTCGGCGAAACCACCGACTGTCGGTGCAGCGCAGAAGCCCAGAAGAGCGTCGCTGAAACGTGAGGCTGGTTCGACACGGCAAGCGCCAGCCGGAAACGCGCCGTCATCGAAACCGGTCGGAGCTTCGGCGACACGGGGCGGCTCTCCGAAACGCGACGCTGTCGGCACAGCTCCGAAACCTGGGGCTGCTCCGGAGCCAGCAGACTCGTCGAAACAGGGAGGCCCACCTGCAAAGGTGAAAGCTGTTGTGAGCCCGCAAATATGAAGGCGTTTACGGCGTGACTGACTTGCGGAGGAAGAATACTGGGGAGGATAGATTTCCGGAGGCAGCCGGCGACCTGTAAAGACTGTATGACAACGGTATGGGTTGGTGCTCCGGTGGGGTACTAATAGGCGCCACCTCCTCGCCAGACGGAGTTAGCTACAGCACGATCATCGAACCCCAGGTGGTCGAAATTTCCGGAGCCCTTCACTACGGCGTCCCTCATAGCCTGAGTCGCTTTGGGATGTTGAACCCCACTCACCCCCCCCCCCCCCTTCCAAATCACAGCTCACTTTTACAGTGGCCGGTAATCTTATGGCAGAGACCTGACGCGGTAGAGCAGACATCATTTGTAATAGTATATATATATATATATATATATATATATATATATATATGAAGGGAGCCAACAGTCACCGAAACCAAGGCGCATAGGGGAACGTTAATTTTTTTTTAATGTGTTATGCTTATCAGTGGGATAATAATACTTAGATTAATAAATCGCTTAAAGAAAATTACTTATAAAGCAGCAGAAAAAACAACCATGCCGCCGGTGGGATCCGAACCCACGACCTCCGAATATCGCGTCCGGTGCTCTTACCAACTGAGCTACGGCGACGGCTGTCCAATCTGCTGCTCTCGTGGGTATATATATATATATATATATATATATATATATATATATATATATATATATATATATATATATATATATATATATATATATATATATATATATATATATATATATATATATGCGTCTCATTGCTTTCGTTGATCCGAAGCTGGATTCAAATGCGCCTGTGTGAGTCTGAATTTTCCCTGGTTCCGTTTCAAAAACGGTGTGCGTTGATGCATTGAGCCACTGGAGCCTAGAAGCTTGCAGTCTTCTGGCTCTCTAGTTGCCAACATTTCCTGCACTATCCCCGCCAGATTTATCACTGTCTTTCCATCTGGGCAGGCCAGCTTTATAACAGTTAGAAGCGGATAGCGTAGAGAGTAGAAAAAAAGTCTGCCTTTGACTGAGTTCGCTTTGCCTTATCACTTAAGCCCATTGATTCTATCTCATGTCATTCACACTGACCTCCCCTCTGAAATTTCGGCGCTCTATATTTGCTCTTGTTCTGACCTGACTTTAGGTTTAAAGGGAGCAACGTGTCCTGTCCTGCTCTGCACGCCACCCATATCCTGTTGTTCAAGCTCGCCTCCCAAAATTAAATCGAAACGATGCATTTTAATGTCTTTCCTTCCCAGATCAAAGCGGCACGGGAGCCGACAGAGCGTCCTGCCTCGAACAAAGCACCCATCCCGGCCAAGGCTGCGATGGGGCCCTCATCGAAGCAGCAAGGCGTCGCCATCGTCCCGGAGGCCCTGTCCTCCGGCGTCGACTCCGGCGCGCCGGGCTCGGCATCGTTGAGCGGCAAGGACTCCGTGGGCCGAAGCGTGCGTAAGCTGACGAGCAAGATGTTGCTCCCTTTCGTCGGCTCTCGCGGGTGAGTGGACGAGGAAGTCGGTGTCACAACCTACGGTCGTCGGAACCCGACGAAAAGGACTCGATTGTCAGCCTCAATTAGCAGCACATTTTTCGAGTCTGCATATTTTTTTTTCCAACGTGAGGCAACGATTGCTGCTAGGTGTGAGCCCAAATGTTATACTTTGACTCTAGGGCAGAAATGTATTCAGGTTTTCAAGCCATATTTCGGCGGAAATACTTTTATGTCGGCTCTGCAGGTCTTTCGGTTCACGGCACAAAGCGCCCAGGTCGCTAAGTGTACACTGCATACGCGACGATCATGAAATCTTATCCTAGGATAGGTTTACGGTGTTATGCGGGTTGTTTTTTTGTGCCAAGAAAGAGAGGAGAGAGAGAGAGAATGGCAAGTCCGTGCCACGCACGGCCTACGGTGTAAGCGGCTTGGAGCAACTCACCTTGGCCCCCTGGTTTTGCAAGTCGCCACACGCCCGTACATTGCATAGTCCTTTTCCAGAAAGCATAGTGAGAGATGTTACTCTGTCAGGTCGTTACGAATGCACTCAAGGCGATAGGCGAGTAGGAAAAGCTAGTCTATTGTCGTTTAACTGCACCTCACTCAAGTGGGCTAATATTCATAAATTGGTCATGAAATGAAACGCGCAGTAACTGACTCTCTCACTTCAACCGATATCTCAACCCCGCAGGGAGGAAAAGGTAAAAGGATAAAGTGAAAGAAGGAAAAGAGAAAGAGACGCGGTAGTGCAAGGCTCAAAATTCATTTCGACCGCGTCCTCGGGCTAAGCAACTGACGAAAGCCATAACTATTCACTGAGCCACCACGACTGGTTCTGAAGTGAACAAGTGTCTGCGAGAGAGATAATTATCAGATGGCACGGTATGGGTGCTTTGTGTCGCAGATCTCCCGACACGGAACAGAAGTGTGGTCCTATCAGCAGCCCCGAAGCGAGGCCCAAGCTGACGCAGCCCTCCGAGGGCCGAAGCCTACAGGCGGAGGCACCGACGGCCCCGGACAGTCCTGCCAGAGGGACAGGGTTTCGGCGGTGGCTTAAGGAACGCATACGACGGGTTCGTATTACGTCACTGGAAACTATAACAACGCTCTAAATAGAAACGGAACATGGCATCACAGCAAAACCCTCTTTTGTCTGCGTATGTGTTTGCACCACTGCAGCAATCGGAATATATGCGTAAAGTATGGACTCACAAGTAAACAAAACTGCCCAAACTAGGCTGCGGCTTAAATTAGGCTGCGGCTTAAATTATAATATTCAGCCGGAGCTATCATGTCCCTGCATTCTTCTCCTTCCAAGAGATAAAAAAGAAAGAAGAGAAGAAGATAGAAGCCAAGCCAAAAGAGGGAAGAGGGAGAAGAAAAGGTGAAAAAGAAGGGAGAGAAGAAAGCAGAAAACGGAGAGTTAGATGGGTCATACTTCACGAGTGGCCTTTTGCCAAACACGAAACACTATGCACAACAGATACACCCACTGCCAAGAACAATGTAGAGCAGATATACGAAGTCTTATGCGGACTTTCCCATCTTAATCGCGAGGGAGACCCAAAATTCAGCACATACGGCATCACGACATGGCCACCCTAACGCTACAGATACGATCAAGCACCGAAGCACAATATGCCATCTCGGCATACGGTATGCCATCGCGCCGTACTTTCACACCCACCCGTTGCTGTCCAATCATTCCGGTTACTCTTAAGAGCACAACGCCCGAACGCTATTTAAAAGACTGAAGTGCACTGTCCAATAGAGGCGTCCGTGCACTCCAGGTTTTTGCGACAAAATGTCGGTTCACGACACACTGGCGACCCTTCGAGTCCTTTTTGCGCTATGTGTCGAAAGGTGACCGCGAAATTTTTTACCATCCGTTCCTGTTCACGTTTCCTGTTCCATCTGTTCCTGTTCGACTATTCGTGTTACGACAATCGCAGGCCCGCAGTGCTCAAGGGGCACCCTACGAGGACGAGTCCAAGAGCAGCGTGACGTTGGGCAGCACGCTGCTGAGAGCCGCGGCCATAGCGACAGTCACCATCATCCTGTGCGTCCTCATGATGGTCACCTGGCGCGTGCTGGCAAGCCCCATGGGCGGCCACGTCATGGAACCCGCCCTCCTGGGTAGCAGCGCCAACGACAGCGAGAGCCGCGCCAGCCGGCCCTGCAACGACACCGAAACGTGCGCTGACCCATACGAGGCGCTGTTCCGTGACTCCGTCGACACCGGTGCCAGTCCGTGCAGCAACTTCTATGAGTACGCCTGCGGGGCATGGATACGGAACCACAACGTGTCGTCAGCCGCTACGACGTGGAGGAAACTGGCGAGGATTGTGGCGCAACGCTTCCGCGAAGAGAAGGTCGCGGCAAGGCGCGGGCAACCGGTGGCTGAGGCGGCACGGTTCTTGGATACCTGCCTCAACGCCGGCGGCCGTCCAGCGAGCTCGGAGGGCGTCCCCGTTGACGACGTGAGGAGCATCCTTGCCGAAGCCGGTCTGACGTGGCCGGATTGGAGCGAGCGTTCGGACTTCGTGTCGTCGCTCTTCTTCATGGCGAGACGCGTGGCGCTGCCGGTGTTCTTCGGCATCGAGGTCGGTTACAGTGAGAACCGACTTCGCGCCATGCTGTTCCCCCTGGACGTCCCGTTTCATCGCATTCTGCGCCGTTTCGTGCAGCACATGAAGACGGACCGTGCTAAAGAAGTCATCCGTGCGGCGTACGAGACCTTCACTGCAGGCGCCTTCGACGGTCAGCGATGCGATGCTTTCCTGAGCACAATGCGCACGATGTCGAAAGTCCTGGACGCCTATGCCAACGCCGCTGACAAGAAACAGCAGTGTAACATCACGTCTCTAGGGGCTCACGCTCCGACTGTGACCGTAGAAAAGTGGGGCTCTTTGGTGCAGCGCTACCACAAAGTTTACTTCTCCGACCTCGAAGCCATCGTCGTATACGACGTGGCGTCCTTCGCTGGCATATTCGAAGCGCTCCAGAATCGAGGAGAGGAAATCATGAACGACGTTCTGGGGTTCCTCAGCGTCTTGGCGGCAGTGCATTACACAAACACCAGCCTCCGCGACACCTTCTTTGGCTCCGCCGACGAAGCGGTCGTCCAACAGGAACAGTACTGCTTCGCGCGTGCCTACAAATTTTACGGACATGCTCTGAACCATTTTCTTTTGGGCAATTCCCAACGGTCACTGGATGAGATCAGGTTCCTGGCTGACAAGATGAGCAGCGTGTTTTTCCATCTCATTGGTGCCAACGACACTGTCTCGGGTGGCGTCTCTCCGCTTAATCAAGGGTACAACTTGCGCAGCGTTTTCGAGGGCTTCGAGAAATACCGGCCCGAGTTCTTTGTGCCGCACTACGCGCGCTATCCGAACCTTACTGCCAGTGCACTGCAGAACTGGATGTCGCTGGTGGAATACAAGATGAAAACAGGAGCGTTATCTTTAAAGGAGTTTGCCGAGGAGGGCAGCGAACGGGACTGGGCTGGCCAGTGCGGAACTGCGTTCTACAAATGGCGCCTCACGCCTTGCCACCTCGGCTTTCCGTGGTACAGCGCCAACGGCCACCGCGGCGCCTTTCTCGCCGGCATCGGAACGCGAATCGCGGCCGCGCTCTTCCTGGACTACGTGGACAGGAACGCCACCTCGCGGTTGGAGGTCTACCAAAGAAACGACGCTTGTCTTCGCGCCAGTGCGCCACTCTCAGACACGTCCTTGGACCTCGGACTACAGGCGAGCGTGGCGGCCGTACGTGCTGCCTGGACGATGTCCGAAGACGAGGCGGCCACGAACGCCTCCCTCTTTCCTGAAGTGGGACCCGTGACGCCGCCACGCGTGTTCTTCCTCTTCGGCTGCCACCTGTTCTGTGGCGAAAGCGAAGGGGCGCGCATGTGCAACGTACCGTTACGTCATAGCGCGGCATTTGCGCGCGTGTTTGCGTGCCGCAGGGAATCGGCCATGAACCCCGCGAGGAAATGCACGATGCTCATTTAGAGAACAGGATATTGAATGCTTGTAGCTATTCATTCTCGTACACTACCACCTTACAGCGACCACGCTTTTGTGACATGCGTGACATTCTTCTATCTTGCTCGTTGTCTTGTATAGTGCATTGCACACTTTGTAAGTAGTAGTAGTAATAACCGTATTCATAGAAATATATGGGTGGGTCTCGGTGTAGACCCACTCTTCACATCTTTTGATGTGGTCTGCGGCTCTTGTGGCAGGGTTGGAGCCCCTAGTCCAGGGCCCCACTGAGTCTTGCCGCCATGTAGGCTATCCGGACCAGTCCTGCCTGGACCGCCCGATCCTCGCTGGAAAGCATCCTCTCCCACTGCTCGGCACTCGGGATTCTGTTTATTGCAGCCGCATTTGTTCTCTGTTCACACCACGTTGTGTGAATTAACGTGGCTTTGTCCTCGCACCATAGCCATTTGCTGCTATATAGCCCTGGGTGGATCTTGCTGTTTGCATGTTTAGATTCGGGAAAGTTCCCGTTTGTAGCTCTCTCCAATATACCGCTTCCTGCTGGTGGAGATTTTTGTGAGGTTGGGGATATCTAATCCTGACCCCCTTATAGTAATTCAGAATTTCTGAGTATCCTAAGGGCACTGGTTAGTGTGCACGTGTGGACGCTATATGCGCACGTATTTTTGTTCCCTGTGCAAAACTAGAGAGGACCTTTAGCGGGATTAGATATGTAAACAAATATAATGCCATATTTTGAAATGCATGAGATGCTGTCCACAGATACAGGTTGGATGGCGCTTTATAAGCATGAAATACAATCTTGCTATTGATCTTCCTCTGATTTCCTCGCTCTTGGTTCTTCCCGACATCGTTCATTTTTGTGCTGGAAAATATTCCATATGCTGTCTTGTAGCATATACTGGTACCCAAACTGTCTACATTAGTTCTGAGCCCTGTAATACGGCGACTGTACCTATTCAATGTGGCAAACTATCTCCCCCGCTCTCCAGCCTCTTCGCTGCATGCAGCCCTCTGCGAGCGCCCTCGGCCTCTCGTCTTCCCTACCACACTAAACGCTGTCTTTCCCACGATAGCCTGCTGGCGTGCGACAGTTGAAACCAAGATCGCGTACCGATGTAACGAAGCAGCGGATTTAACGAAGAAATCGAGGCGCCCCTTCGACTTCGCTATAACGAGGGTCAACAATAATGCATTTAGAAGCTCGCTATTAGTAATAGCCATGCTGTTTTAATGTTGCAGATCAGTCTCTATATTAAAAACAAATCGATTTTGGTAAACGTGTTTCGGCACAAGGAATCCTCGCTCTCCTGGCCCGGAAAATGTGGTCGTATGTGGCCCTTTCACACCAGTTATGGCAGTTTGGGTCATACTGGCTAGGGAACATGAGGCACTGCCGGATTCAGAAGGGATCGTGTTTGCAGTCGGCGCCAGGTAACTTCCTGCGCTTTTGTTAACGATTTGTGGGGAGCGGGTGGGGAGGGGGACGGCACCTCTTCCTCTCTTATTTCACACCCTCCTCTATCCCTTCACTTGTGGTGCGGTTTGGGTGTCCACCGAGATATGTGAAACATTGACTGCGCCATTTCCTTTCCTAAAAAAAAGCGGTTTAGAGCAGTTATTGAGCTCGAACACTTTAGAGCAGCGGATTCGGCATTTCTAGAGCAGCTGAGCTCCATTTCTAGACTTGGCTTGCCCATCAGGATGTCAATTTTGAAACGGGTAAATGCAGGCTGAAGAAATTGAATCCCGACTAACATATCTAACTCCCTAAAGGAAATCCCATTTGCTTTGGTAAATTTGGAAGAATCACATTCAAGGCATTTTGAGTACATTTCTACCGTGCGAGGCTTGCCAATTTATTTTCAGTGCATGTGTTCTCATTAAAACAATATTCTCAGCCAGCATTCCCACGTTCTAGGGAGAGCACAGCACGTGCCAGCACAGAGAGCAGGGAGTATTTTCAAGCTCCTGATCGTTGTGCATTAGAGTAGAAGCCCCAATACAGTACAACCTATAGCTCTCGTGTTATCAGGTGCTGCGTTTTCCTGGCTGCTACATACACTCTTTGGAGGCCAGTGTCGCTGCATCTTTATCCATAGATTTCCTTGCAACACAAACTCGGCTGTTACATCGCAGATGCAGCAGCGCTCCTCCACGATGCATTTCGAATACCACATCGCGCCTGCCTCTGTAACAAGTGCCAGAAGTCATTTTAAATTTTGACATGGCATGACTTCACAAGTACGCACCGCTGCAAGCACTACTGAGTCTTCACGTGCCTCAAGGCATGTTTAGCATGTGCGCGTGGCACAGCTGTACCACACCGGCTATAGTGGGACCGTGTAATGCCCATCAAAGCTTGACCGCGGTTCCCTGTGTTTGGAGGCCTCCAGCGCGCTCCGACTACGCCGGCGAATCAAACCGCTTACAGCCGGCGTTAATTTTGTTGCGATTCATGAAGTTTTACCGCCACACTAAGACAAGCGGACGCCGCCGAAAACTAAACTATGCCGCGAGCGACGGCACGCGTGCATTGCTGTACAATGTGTCGTGCGTGCTGTCTCCGGGGCTTATATTAGGTTACTGGCCTGCGCAGCGACATCGAAGCGAAGAAGAGCGAAAAGGCGGTGAGGGCAAGACATACTGAACTGCGTAGATAGTGGGACCTGCATGAGCCAACCTTTGTTGGCTGTTGAGGGCGCTCTGTTACCTTGTTCCGTCTCGAAATTGGAGCTTTTTGGCCACTGAGGGTGCTGGTTCCTCCGGAAACTGGAATGACTGGAAGACTAGTGGCTCAAAAGCAAGGTGGTGATGTAAAGATACTAGTTCAGGATTAAAATTTGGTCAGTTGAATGAAAAGCGGCAAGTTTATAGACTATATCATTAAATTTGACAGATTGGTTATATAAATAGAACAAAAAGTAAAAAAATACTGAGCACGGCGACACATGGCACCACTACATCTCAAAGGGGACGCTCCTAACATCCATTCGTCTGCCAAGATCATCATCATCGTGCACTATTATTGCGACAGCATTAGACTTCACGTCACATGATTTTATGACCTGCATCTGTCGCAAAAGTTGCTAATTGGTTGAGAGAGGTCAGGCGACCTTGTGACATCATCACGACCTGCCCACCGTGGCACTTCACATCATGCGATTTTACATCCTGCATAGGTCACAAAAGTCTCTGATTTGCCAAGAGGGCAATGACATCACAAGGTTACGTGACCCCGACTGGAAAATTCTGAACAGAAAAACAAGGGGGGGGGGGGGGGGTGCAACTAGGAAAGGGAGAGGCATGCAGGCTGGAGCAGGTTCTAGGCGGACTCACTCAGCGCATGATTATGTGCATGCAAATAAAGATAAGATCACAGTGACAACATTGAGTACGTTTTGAAAGAACATGTTTTGTTTTAATTTTGCCAGTGTACTTTCAGCTGCAGTATAAAACTAGCCCTATTCATACTTCTGGGTAAAGGGTCTACCAATGTGTGCGGTTGTAAAAGAATATATCTGCAAACTAGAAAAGTTTGGCATAAGCATGTTTCATTCTGGCCTGACTGTACCTATAGTTATTTGGAGCAGGGTGTGTACCTGTACAGCAAGTTCGCTGTGCTCCATGCGGTGCAGGCTGGGCAATATTTTTATTCCTTTTTATCTCCCACAGTAATTTATGTACCAGTATGGTAATCTTCTGTATGATCAAATAGGTGGAGACCGGTGCAGTGCGCCAGTCTTGACAGTTGGAGTGCATTGGCAAGCGGCGCCTGCATGCAGTGTGGCACGGTTTGGAACTTGAGGGGGGAAGGCCAGTTACTTTTGTCGCCGATAGTATGGTAACAGTGATCTATCACCGTTGTGATGCATGATTTGCTGATCTTTGCAATCAGACTGTTTGCTGCTGGAGTCATAAACCAGCTGCAGCATGCCTGGCATTCCATAGCTTCTGGAGTGCCAATAATAATAATAATTGGTTTTTGGGGAATGGAAATGGCGCAGTATCTGTCTCATATATAGAGGACACCTGAACCCCGCCATAAGGGAAGGGATAAAGGAGGGAGTGCAAGAAGAAAGGAAGAAAGAGCTCCGAAATAATTTCGACCACCTGGGGACCTTTAACGTGCACTGACATCGCACAGCACATGGGCGCCTTAGCGTTTTGCCTCCATAAAAACGCAGCCGCCGCGGTCCAGTTCGAACCCGGGAACTCTGGTTCAGTAGCCGAGCGCCCTAGCCACTGAGCCACCGCGACGCAGGCATCCTCCACATTATGTTCACATCTTCGGAGATTACCTGGTGTCCTACAAAAAGGACTGGATGGAACACTTAAGCTCTGCATTAAGGATATGACTCAATAGCGTAATGGGTTAATTAATGCCCATATATGCGGAATTGGTCACTCTCAACTTTACACTCATAGATCCTGGGAGTCATCATACCACTGCTGGCACAGTGGTGGAGTGGCTAAGCGATGTGCCATTGCCCTGTGATGGCAGGTGCTGCCGCCGGTGGGCCTTGTGCGGCCCAGCTTGCTCTTCCCGAGCGACCAATCATTAATTTAATTACCGCCTGCCACTGTGGTCAGTTTTCTCACAATCCCGTGGCAAGGTTGTGATGATGACAGAAGGCCGTGTGACTTAGGTGGCCCACCTGGTAGCTTCTCCAGGGATTTTCTGTTGACAACGCCGACGACGCCAGATCTTCTGCCGAAAGGGAGCCTTAGCGCTATCACGTTAAAAAAAAAAAGTCGTAGGCTGGCTGCCACTGCATGTGAATTCCAGCGACAAGCATTAGTGGTCGTTGTGGAAATGAAATTTATTGGAAATGAAACATCAAGGCAACATGACAGTCACCGTACACAGTGAGTACTCACGTCACTGTCCTCCGAAAGCACCACTGTGCAGAGCTGAGCACACAAAAAAGGACAAAACGCCTAAGGAGTTGGAAACAAACATCAGGAAAAAGTGTCCCTGAAAGGGCAAGCACAGACTAGGCATCACTGCTGCTCCTGGCTGCCACTGATGTTCACTTGGTTGAAGAGCCTGTCCTTGATCACTTGGGACATGAGGCCATGGATGACCTCAATGGTTGTCTTGCAGCTGTCTCGTGTAGCCTTGGCCAGCTTGTCCTCAGTTCGCTTCTCGTGCGGGTCCAAGCCCAAGACAAAGCCGCCCCGACCGAGCTGAGATTCGGATTGCTCCAGCTTGTCCGACAGGTCAAAAACCTGCCCCGTCGTGTAGTCGGCATTCTGCACAGTAAAAGAAAGGAAGACCATAGACTTGTAGAGGCACACAGAAGTACAAAGAGACAGACAATATGTCTGATGTATACCAGAATATCACCTCTGACTACGACATGCTGAATCGCTCGGGAAACACGGGTCTGTTGAAGCAGAAATTTTTGCTGGGCTATTTTAGTGCATGGTACAGAAAGAAGAAGTGCAGACACAAAAAAATTTAAGACAAAAGCTTGTCCACATCACTCTCTCCTTCTTTCAGCCCAGGTCTGTTGCACGACAAAGATGGGCAAATACAGTTGACCTTTCATAATTCAAACTCTGAGGGGACCAAAAATTTGAAGTATGTGAGGCTGGAATAAAGGGAACCTTGTTAATACAACTGCTGTTGATGATACTGAACGATTAATTCCCATAAACAATGTCTCAATTAATGACCGTTCACAGTACATTGTATTTTTTAATTTTCAAGAAAAAAAAAAACATCAGCTCATTCATTGTGTGAGTAGGTATGCCGAGACTGAAATGCTTTGAACCAACTATATGCGCCGTGAAAAGCTTAAGCGATAGCGCAAATACGCACATAATTTGTGCACTTTTTATTCAGAAATTAGGGCTCGAAGAAGGGGGTGCGCAAATTATGCAGGGATTTCGCGAGTGTGACTTAAAAAACTCCACAAAGGTCATAATGCGCACTATAGGTATAGTGTACGTTGCTGCGTATATGTCAGCACCCGGACCCCACGCTGGCCGCCCCCCGAAAAAAAGTTCACTCTAAATGAAAAGCCACGCATCCCCCCCCACCCCCCCCTTGCGGGATGGCATGAAGGTGCATGTATGAAGCTGAATAAGGCACTAAAACAGCGTCATCGCTTGTGGCCCAGCCAATTGTTCGGTATTTCCGGATTCCGTAAGTTTGCTTTCGCAATTTCGTCCGGGATAGCAAGCACGAATCAATAAATCAATTATCACACCACACAATTCTTTAACAGTACCGCGCGAGCATCGACCAAACTGCTTGTCGGCGCCTTATCATGGCGCGGAGCTGCGAAGCCAGCGAGAATCGTCACGTGCGCACAAGTTTGCCGACACAACGATCGTCGTCTATGGGCAAACTTGTGCGCACGCATATAGTTGTGATATCACCAAAAACAAGCAGTCAGAGCCACCAAGAAAAGCGTAGCCAGCAGTCGAGTCACATGCATCAGCCAAACAGCGGTGTTGGCCTCTTCTATGAGCTACCGATCCTCCCCAGAAGCGCTGCTCGCCGTTCCGAGTGGCGATGCAGCTGGTTCCGCCGCAGTTGTGACAGCGGCCTCTGACACCACCATGAACGCCCAGTGCACAAAAGATTCAAAAAGCCTTCTGAACAAACACGCGGAATAGCCGAATGCTACTGGATAGAGCCATAGGGTAGAGCCCGCGTGCATGATGGTGGTCTAGCACAGCGCGGTGTGTAAAATATGCGAGTAAAAAATATTTTTTTGTAAACCCGGGTGATAAGTTAAGGGTGCGTAAATTATGTGCGTAAATACGGTATATTAAAGAAAATATTTAAATTCACAGCTGTATTTCTACGCATCCTAGAATAAATATAGCGAACAGAATTGTAACTGTGCAAATTACAGGGTACACCAATAAATCCCAAGGAGAGTCTTAGCAAGGAAATAAATTCCTTTGACAAACTCATTTTTCATAAACTTTTTAACGGCAACTGAACATCTGACATTTTTTGTGCCGCACAAAGAAGCTTTGCAGTATCTAGGCTAACACAGTTAAAAGGTGCATGAGGAAAGTTACCTCTGGTACACTTTGCATTTTTGCTGTGTAGCTGCTAAGACTACTGAAGTAGCATTTCTCCATTGCTGAACCATAGGACATGTTCAGTTTCTGCTCTGCTAGCTACCAGTTCCACATATCAATCAACTCCTTTCTTCAGGCCTACTTTGACAGCATCTGGGACGGATAGGGAATTCCACCATGAAATGTCCCACAGTTTCCCTTATCGAGGGGTTTTCAAACAGTGTTCCGCAGAGCCGTCGGGTTCTTTGGAGAGCATTTTGGGCAAGTTGCAGTCTGTAAAATGGCAGTATAATTGCTCTCTCTGCATCTGCAGCCGGATACAGATGTTTTTAAAGGAGTCTAGCAGCATAACACTTCCTGAAGAAGTGCCAAGCCCTGCTTACTGCAAATTATTTCTCACCTTCTTTATTTCACAGTGTTGAGCCTAGTTGATTGGTTCATGTGTATCTGATGCAACTTGGCAATTGAACGTAAGCTTTCAAACAGAGATGAAGGCAAGGCATGGATACATGCCCTGCTCTCATATTTCCTTTTACGCATTTTATTTATGGACTAATCCTACTGGTAATGCTTATAACAGGCAGTCAATATTTAATTAATTTTGTCCTTTTTGATGGCCTGCACGTTTGCATGCACTTCTTTGCAAGCACGTTAGGGAAGAAAGGGATATAAGCGAAAACATGCAGTTTCTCAGTGCATCTTGAAAAACCTTGGGGTCCCGCCAAGGCTAAAAAAAATTTAAGAACCTTTGCCCAAAATGTACTCTAGTACACCGAGTGCTGCCACTGTGTGTCTCACGCCTCAAACCAGAAAGTGCAACTGAAAAGGTCAGGAGAACTTGCCGTGAGCAGGCTGGACGAACTGAGTGTGTTGACCCAGTACTTGTTCCACAGAGAGTCCAGGAGCCTGCGGTCAAGCGACGACTTGAAGTAAGAGACTTCGAGGGAGTAGTACTGCTTGCAATGCACCCCAAAGTCTTCAATCTTGTTTAGGGGGATGGTTTGGTACTCAGCGGGACCCTCGTCTGGAGGCTTGTAGCCCTGCAACAAAAGTATAAAGACAGTGTCCAGCGAGGCAAGCTGCAGGAGAGGGCAATAAAACCAGCACATCGAGTGTGATTTTGAATGCATTTAATTAAAGCAAGCTGCGATAAACGAGTAAATATAGCATTCTGCTGCTGAATTGTAGTTTGATGCGGCAGGAGTGACTACATTTGTGTGATAAAGATGAAGTGTGGCAAGTGCGCTGCACGCACTCGCGCGCATGGGAGGAGAGAAGAAGACGAAGTAGGAGAATACAGATCGGCTCGACCGTATGCTACGTGTACTGTTTCATTGCTAATTATCATTACTACGATACAACATATTTTGGTGACGAGGATGCTGTTTTGATTCGGGACCTTCACGTGGCCTGCTCACCATCCGTCATGAGCTTTTCTGGGCTTCAGCCACCACCACCCTTCCTGCCGACTCCTGGTCGTCCTGCCCTTCCATGGGAGCAATGGGAGCTGGCGTTCCGGAATTACATGCTGGCCTCTGGTGCCTCTACTCTGGGCGCGGACAGGCGGAAGGCCATCCTGCTGAATTGCCTCGGACTGGAAGGTCAGCGCATTTTTTATACATTGGCGCCACCGTCGTCCACTCCAGCGCTTACAGCTGCGGCTTCGCACTCCGGTGACGAGGCGCCCCGCCTTGACGAATTTGATGCGGCGATATCCATCCTGTCGGAGCATTACAAATCGTCCGTGAATGTAATCGCCGCACGTCATCGCTTTCGCCGTCGAGTTCAGGCTCCAGGAGAGACAACCGATGAGTATGTCGCTGTCCTTCGCAGCCTTGTCGGCGACTGCGGGTTTGGGACCATGGCGGACGATATGATCAGGGACCAGCTGGTGGAGAAGACCTCGAGTTGCCATCTGCGTGAGCGCCTACTCATGGAAGGCTCCTCCTTGACTCTGTCGCGCGCCATGCTCCTTGCTCGACAGTGTGAGCAAGCTTCCCGGGAAGCCAGGGAATTGGCTGAGGAGGACGCTCCAGTACATCGTGTGAGATGCGAGCGCGGATCGAGACAAACACCACCTCAGGCCCATTGCTGCAAGTGCCAAAGTCAACCATCACAACCTGCTGCTGCAATACCAGAGCGCATGTGCTACCGCTGCGGTTCTACAACTCACCTAGCGAACAACTCTGCATGCCGAGCCCGCAACCGCAAGTGTCGTCGGTGCGGCAAGGTGGGCCATTTCGACTCTCTCTGCAAGTCGTCCGACCGTCCTGTTCAAGTTCAGCAAGTTGCAGATACTGTTGACACATCGTCGATGCCGGATGGCTCCAGCAGTGCGTCTATTCTCAATGTTGAAAGTCAAAAAAACGGAATTTTCGCCTCAGTCCTGATTGAAGGCAAGTTCATCCGCTTCCTGATTGACACCGGCTCATCTGTGTCAATTATTTCTGAAGATCTCTACCACCGATTCTTCGCTAAATATTTCCCGCTTAAATCAACTGCAGTTCAACTATTGGACAATTCTAAGTCTCGGATTATAGTCCAAGTGTGTTTTGTTGCCACAGCAAAGTTCCACGACCGTACCGCATGCATCCTGTTGTACGTTGTCTCGGGAGGCACAACGTTGCTGGGCCTGGATTCCATTGCCGCTCTACAAATGAAGATCAAAGGTGCATCGTTGGAATGTCTTTCCATGACACCTGATATGCCTCTGTTACCTCCTGAGCTACGTCCACACTTCGAACATCTCTTCTCCAAGGAACTCGGAGTTGCTCGTGGCTACGTGCACAAAGTCAGAGTGCAGGATTCCGTTTCTCCTGTTGCTTGCAAGCTCCGACGGCTGCCGTTTGCCATTCGTCAGCAGGTGTCCGAGGAACTCCAGAAGCTTGAAGCTCAAGACATCATTGAACGGGTCGACGCTTCCAAGTGGATTTCACCCATAGTCGTGGCTCAGAAAAATGATGGCTCCATCCGAATGTGCGTCGATTTGCGTGAGCCGAACAAGGCTATTGTGGTCGACAGTTTTCCTTTGCCTCAAACGGAAGAACTTCTACATAGCTTGGCCGGGTCACAGCGTTTTTCGAAGTTGGACCTTGCCTCGGCTTACCATCAAGTACCACTTAGCCCTGAGAGTCGGGAATTGACCACATTCATTACCCATGATGGCCTCTTCCGCTTCAAACGAATGTGTTTCGGCCTTGCTTCGGCGCCTTCGGCTTTTCAGAAGATGATGCACTTAATTTTAAAAGGGTGCAAAGGTGTCCTCTTCTACATCGACGACATCATAGTCCATGGCACCTCCCGACAGGAGCACCTGACCAACCTTCGTGCTGTTCTCGAGTGCCTGTCCCAAGCCGGACTCAAGCTCAACCACAAATGTGTCTTCGATGTTCCGAAGCTCACTTTCTTGGGGCATGTTGTCAGCGGTGAAGGACTGTTTCCGCTTTCTTCTGCCATCGAGGCGATTACGAAGGCTCCGACTCCATCTAACATCAGCGAGCTTCGCTCCCTCCTTGGACTTGCGGGTTTCTACTCCAAGTTTATCCCGCATTACTCCGATGTCGTTGAGCCTATGCGCGCCCTACTTCGAGGCAGCGACTCCACCTTCACTTGGACTGCTGCTGCGGATTCAAGCTTCAAACTACTGAAGTCCATGTTGACGTCATGTGACGTGTTGCATTTTTTTGATCCTGCCCTTCCCGTGGACTGACGCTTCCGGATATGGCCTTGGGGCAGTGCTTCAGCAAGACAACGGCCATTCCCTGCAAACTGTTGCGTTTGACTCGCGTACCTTGACACCCCAAGAAAGAAAGTACTCTGTTGGTGAACGTGAGGCCCTAGCTTGCGTTTGGGCGTGCGAACGGTGGCACGTGTATTTGTGGGGCCGGCCTTTTGTTCTACGCACCGACCACAGTGCACTTGTCATTTTGCTGTCGACGAAAGGAACGGGCCATCGGCCGTTGCGAATTTCACGTTGGTCGGCTCGCCTGTTGTGCTACAACTACACTGTAGAGTATCGCAAAGGCAATGACAACTCTGTTGCGTATGCTCTGTCTCGCCTTCCCTTACTGACCACATCGTGCAGTGAGCCCAGTGAGTTCGACGCCAGTGACGACGACTTCGTCTGCCTGCTATCGCCAGCCGTGACTCTACAAGAGCTTCAAGAGGCAACCATCAGCGACGCGGCAGTTGCTCAAGCCATTCAGTTTACATCGGCGACATGGCCGGACAAGAAAAGCCTACCGGAGAACCTTAGGCCATACTATCTCCTGCGCTCGGAGCTGTCCGTCGTGCAAGGCGTCTTGTACCGAGGTGACAGGCTCGTCGTTCCCGAAAGTTTGCGACGACGCCTCATGGACATCGCGCACGAGTCACACCCCGGGATCAGCCGCACGAAAAGTCGACTGCGAGAGCTGTACTGGTGGCCACGAATGGACGAGCACGTCGAAGAAATGGTACGGACATGCGTCGTGTGCCAGTCCTGTGACAAATCGGCTCGTCCGGTGGCAGCTCCTCTGCAACCTGTCGCCTTCCCAAAGAAACCTTGGGATAAGGTTGCCATTGATATCGTGGGGCCTTTCGACCAAGCTCCCAGTGGCTGCCGCTTCGCGATTACTCTCATGGATTATTACAGTAAGTGGCCAGAAGTTGTCTTCGCTAATGCCATCACAACTCAAACCGTTCAAGAATTCCTGCTTGGCCTCTTCGCTCGTGAGGGTTACCCTCAAGAGATTGTCTCTGACCACGGACCTCAATTTTCATCGATGGCCATGCAAACTTTCCTCCGCGAACGGGGGATATGCCATTGCTACTCTTCAGTGTACCATCCCCAAGCTAATGGACTCGTTGAACGATTCAATCGAGTGCTTAAGTCCTACATTCAGCTAGCTCTGTGCGAGCGACGCGACCTACGTACAGCGATTGTGGACTACCTCGGTGTCTACCGCTGTACGCCCCATGCCACGACAGGAATTGCACCAGCTGTCCTACTTCATGGCCGGTTGCCCCGCACAAGACTTAACGTCGTAGGACTGCCGGATCAGTCCTTCTCAATGGATCCGACAAAAGCGCTTAAGCTTTTGCGGCAGAGGCTTGACGAGAAACAAGCGCAATACAAGCTTTATGTGGACCAGCGGAGTGGCGCCCAGTGTCGTGACTTTCAGATTGGCCAGTACGTGCGTGTCCGCAAACCAAATGTGCAAGGCAAACTGTCAGCTCGGTTTTCGGAGCCACGGAAGGTTCTGGAGCAGCGTGGACCTGCATCTTATCTGCTGGATGATGGGCGAGTGTGGCACTCGTCCAAGTTTTCTGCGGTTCGCCCAGAAGTAGTTCAGCAGCAACTGTCCTCCTCAGCTCCAGCGGCCCTTTTCACTGATATTTCGCCGCCTATCGACGGCAACCGAATGCCGCCGCCCAGTTCACAGTCCGGAACCGTGGTCCAGGGTCCTTCTTCGGACGCGCCTTCAATCCATAAGATGCCAGCCGTTCCGCCCGCTCCGGAATCGGCAGCCGCTCCTCAACCCTCGTGTAGTAAATCCACAGCGGCAACTGCGGCTTCACCTCCTGCGGCGCCGCGCCGAAGTACTCGCAAAAAGAAGCGGCCCGCATGGTTCAAAGACTATGACATTCGCTAGACATTTTGTTTTTTTTAAGTGCGGCGGAAATGTGATAAAGATGAAGTGTGGCAAGTGCGCTGCACGCACTCGCGCGCATGGGAGGAGAGAAGAAGACGAAGTAGGAGAATACAGATCGGCTCGACCGTATGCTACGTGTACTGTTTCATTGCTAATTATCATTACTACGATACAACAATTTGGATGGAGGCAGAATGCATGTCAAGACTGCAACCAACCTCATTAAAAGATCCAAGGCAGTCAAAACCAATCCAGTCTTTCACTTAGGAGTAATTAATGCATGTTGCTTTGCATGTTTTCATGGATTGACTGAATGAACAGCACACAAAAGGGGCATCAATTGCTAGGTACAAGTTCTTACGTATATGACACCTGAGAATATGTTTACATGCATATCTGCAAACAAGCTATTTTGACAGCAATTCATGTTATAGCATAAGCTTAAAATAAAATGCAGTTAAATATTAGCAATGTATTCGTGTCGTCTCTATTTGAAATCTTATGTTCTATTGCCAAGTTGCATCAGATACGCATGAACCAGCCAGCTTGGTTTAGGGCTATGTGAAATAAAGAAACTGCTAAATAATTTGTAATACGCACGGCTTGGCACCTTCCAAGACACGTTATGCTGCGAGACTTATTTAAAAAAACATCTGCATCCTACTCCTGAAGCAGAGAGAGCAATTCCGCTGCCTTTTTTGACTGCACCTGGCCTTCTACTGTAATTATCTGATCTTAACAGGCACCTTTTCCTTGAAAATTCAGCCGTGAATCTGTGTGCCTGTTACAACAAAACCCAAAACCACGGTATAAATAGGCCCAGTGTCACTGACATCACGATATGGCAGTTAAGCCTTTCTGCGTCTGCAGTTGGCACTTCGTTGGAGGTCTTTGGCCCAACGATTACTTTGCTGTGTGATTTGTGTTTCATATGTTTTTGCCCTTTTCTATTTTCGTGGAGATGTAAATTGGGTGCAGATTAGAAGTGGGACCTTAGAGTACGGCAATACACCCAACAACACGCCCACATACAAACATGCAAAAGCAAAAGAAGACTCTCAACACCTTTGGGTATGTCCTGAAGGCACCCAAGTTCACCTTTCCAGCTGAGATAGTCCTCACAGGGTCAATCTGCATAGGTTATTGATAAGGAATTCAAAGTTAGATGACAAGTTCCGTAAGATTTAAACATTAGCCACCAGCACTGATTTGAAAACAGGTGCCTATATATTTACAGGCCATGGTTACCATAAAACAGGCATCAAAAAGCAGCTATTTTATACAGTTGTGTAAATTAAAATAACATTTGAACGAACAGTTAAGAACCGTAAATAAAAAAAAATTTGTTGCCCAATAGCAACTGCGTAACCAAAATGCTCTCCATATGCAATGCTGACTTGAGCCAGCTCCAAAGTATTACAGCAAAAGGTTACTTAGCTGACATGTGAAAAAGTTTTATTGCAAGCATCTGAGCTTCAATTCACAGAAATGTCCATAGCGTTAGGTTTAACAAAAAAAGAAGTGAATAAGAGCATGACTATCATAGCGTTGCAGTCCAAATGATCAACTGCAACTTTACAAAGTCATATTTTAGGGCAGGGGAAGATTTAAATGTGAAGGGGTGCTGTCATGTCCATAAAATGCATTCCTTTGTTCAAAAAATAAATGCCACCGAGGCCTCCCGGCAAAAAATATTTGTGAGCAAGCGAGAAAGGATCACTGCTCTTAACCCCAATGCCCATTTGCCTGTGACTCGAGGCCCCTGACATGCCTGAACTTCAGTCAATAGCCAAACATTCCAACAGAACCTTGGACATAGGCACTCAACTATTCACATTCTATTCACCAAGAACCATGGAGTTAGTAACAAATAACACTGTACAAACACAAGCCACTCACCACAATGGCAACAAAGGGTTCTTGGAACTGCTGGTTGAGCATCTGGGTGCTGACGTCGATGCCGGACAGCCAGCAGCCATAGCCAGGGTGCGAGTGGTACCAGCCCACCACATTCTCCAGCCGGCCAACTGTCTTTGCATTCTCAGTGTAGTCCGCCATGTACTCGTATGCCTGAGCCTGGGCGTTCACCCGCGTCTCCGTTCCTTCCACGGGCAGTGCAAATGAGTCCATCACAATCATTGTGTTGGCATCCACCTGTTGGCAAACACAAATAACTCATTGAATGGCTCATTTAGCACCAAAGTTACTTCGTAAAGCACAAACAAATCGATTTCACAGGGGTCACTGTGCATGCCTGATGGAACTGTTTGAACCATATTCACAGAAGTTCTTCCTGTGCTATCAACCTGCATGAGCAAATTTGGGACATACGTTGAGACCAAATGTTCTGCAAGTATGGATATGCTTCCTCAGCCACATATCGTGCAAAGCTTTGGCAAATTGGTAGTTTTTGTTCCTTGCAACTATGAATTCAGGGATAAGGTACTGAGCTGCTAGCAGCCTAAGTAGTAGCAGTGGCAAGTTAAAACTTGTTGTGCAGTTGGTCAGTCTCACTGGCTGGGTACCTCTGGTAAGCTGGTACCCACGGTTTGCTACTTTCAGCACTGGTGATTGCACTGGGTGCAGGTTTAATCTGGTTTTTGCACATTCTAAAAAAAAAAATTGAGATTTCACTTGCTCTGTAGCTCCATAACGTTGCAGTTTGGGCATGTTGGTATGACATGAAAGTTTGAGTGCGCAACCAGACGAGGACGGTGAAGAAAGACAGGTGACACACGAGCACTCGTGGTCACCTGTCTCGTGTGGTTGTGCACTTAAACTTTCATTTCATGTTCTTCTGCAGCGCTTATTACTGAGTGAAAATCCTTCACACAAGATCACAGCTGAGATATCAGCAAGGTGCGTATACATGCACCTGTTGCCACTGCAAGACCACAGTGGTCTAAACACAATGGTCAAGCGAACAGGACTTCGCCAAGAGACTTGTCTCGCTTTACAACTCACTTTTCCAAGTAGGAGCCCCATGACTTCCAGCGTTCCTCCAGAACGCGCGTGCATCACCATCTTCAAAAGGGCCAGGGCGGACACTTTCATGTCTTTGAAGTAGTGCGGGCTGCAAAGGATGGACGAAGGTATCTATCAACGCTTAACCAGCCCGCAATGCACAAGGCCTTCGCCGAGCAAATGAGAATACTATGCTATCCTATAAAATACAATACCTCACCGTGAAACACTCAGCTGGAATGCTACTTCTTTAAAGGCGCCGATTAGTCTTCCAGACGCAATCAAGTGTGTGCTAAGAGCTTGTAGAGGACGCGTTGTTCCTTAAGTTGCAAATTAAAAGGAGCTCCGTTCACCAAGCCAT
Source organism: Amblyomma americanum (assembly GCF_052857255.1). Taxonomy (NCBI): domain Eukaryota; kingdom Metazoa; phylum Arthropoda; class Arachnida; order Ixodida; family Ixodidae; genus Amblyomma; species Amblyomma americanum. The sequence continues at coordinate 35,665,555 of NC_135506.1, read as the reverse complement.
ATTTGCTTAACGCATTTCAGAACAGAGTTTTAGTTGTTGAAAGATAGAAAGCACAACGAGTGAGGCGTACCCAACATATCAAAATAATAAAAATCATACTCTTTCTCCCACGGCTTGGCTGTGAGGATGTCCTGTTGTTGCTTCTTGTTGTATTTGTACAGATCGTCGACACTCTGCACTGTCTCAACGTTGTTGCTCATCTCCCAAGTTTTCTGCGCCATGTGGTTGTCCATGATGCCGGTAATTTGAGGAATAAGAACAGGGTAGAATTGACTTTGACGCAGGAGCCGAGAGAGTCGAGAACTACAATCACCCACTGGTGGCCGCCATTGACAAGAACACATCGACACAGCTTCGCATAAAGTTTATAAAAACAATTTTAAAATAATAAATAACTAATAAAACCATATTATGTATAAAAATATAAAATATCATTTTTCATTTAAAACTATTAATATTTGCAACTACTTTTGCAGTTTCTGCGAACCTGTGTTCTCCTTCAAGCACCGCACACGGTGAACTTCACGGAGGCAAGGATGGCTGCTACCGTTGTGCTAGGAAGGTCACTGCTGCGAAGTGCACGACAGACAATTTGCGTCAATGCAGTGCGGTACAAATCCGAGGAAAAACCACGTAAGCCCGATCGCTGCTTCGCTGTTGCACTGCGCTTTCGTTACTTGCGCCTTGGCGTGGATCGGGCTCTCCGTGCCGTGTGTCGGACACCGGCTAAGCCTAGCCGCACGCATCGGAAACTACCGAATTTGACTGTTTACCTCAAAAGCCCATCTGTTCTACGCCTGATTGCCTAGTTGCATTCTAACCTGGAGTATTTAAGACCGTATGCGTGTGGTTAGAGCGCTGGGCCTGCGCAGGGGCGGGGTTTAGGCAGCTCCAAAACACTCCGCTGGTCTATTTCAGACGAAGTGTTGCCGGCTTTTATGGATGTTCGAAACAACTTTATTGATGCGAAAGTGTTTGCTGGCGCCACTGATTGCACCCTTTTGAGCGCGAAGTACTGAAGCTTGGAGTGGCAGGCCGATTGCGGGATATTTATCGTAAGCACTTGTTGCACTTCGCGTGGCGCTCCGTAGCATCCGATATTGAGGTAGTTTAGGCGGCAGTTAACTAGGTCCTGGCCGCAGTTAAAGTTGCTAGTAAGAGCACGGCTAGTAGTAACGGTCCGCTGCTGTTCGTAATGTGACGAGCACAGTCGTTAGTTTAGGGGGCGTCGAAAATCGATATCACAAATCTTCCTGTGTGAATGAATCGTTGGTGTTATCACCGATAAGTGAAACAGTAGACGTGCCAGCATGTTACTTTTCCGGAACTTCACACATATCCTGATTGTTTGGTTTTCTTCCAGGCCTATACCCTGGCATGGAGTACGCCACTGGACGCGAGAAGCAGGAACTCCTAGCCCATGCAGCTGGAAATGATGTGCGTTCATGTTTGTTGGAATGTTCTGGATGCTTCGATGCTGACACTGCTTTAGCAGTCCGGTGCTTAGGCCACTGCCGCCCCACTGTTATTCCCTACATGAAAAAGGCTGTGCTATGATTAGCGCATGACAGAGGAAAGAAGTTTGGCTGTAATTTGTAGTTTTAAGGTAAAACATCAACACTGCGTTTGTTCTTAGACAGAACAGCTGATTTTGACAAAGAAAAACTGCGCAGAGTCTGTACAAGCTTGCAAGTAGGAGCCCCTTTCACCCAAGCATGAATGGGTTATTTGAAAAAACGCCGCAAGTGACTCAATGGAAGTAGCACATACGTGAGGAGCTTGTCTGTAGCTCATGCGGTGGTTGGCCGAACAATAGGTGCGAATTTCTAAAGCGGGTAGCGGTTTTCACTAGTAATCCTTGCACTCAAGCATTGCAGCATAGCTACATGAACGTTTTAAAGCGCAGTGCCTGCAACAAAACAGCTGGGGTAAGATTTTATGTTACCTGACCCTCGGCTTGCTCCTCCAGCACTGAAGACAAGTAGACAAGCCTGTTCACCTCTGTACATGTCTCATTGCAGATTAAGGTTATGCCCCTTGCTCTTTTTTTTTTTTTGTGTGTGTGTGTGTGTGTGGGGGGGGGGGGGGGGGGTAAAATGTGGTCCATACAACTTTTGTCCTGAGCAGGTGTTCAGATGTTTGTAAGCCCAAAGTGTATACCTTGCTGGTTCGTTTAACTGGTCTATGTGTGGAGTGCCCCTCGGTTATTCAGGAATATTTGCGCTGGCTGTGTTGAGAGAGGTGGCTCGTCTTAATGACCTTTGACGATTCTTAATGATTCCTAGGAGCAAGAACCGTTGTGTGATAATGTGCATGTAACGTAGGATGTAAATCGCATGGGCTATTAAAACTGCGATGCCAGCAAGGATCACCTGTTCTACGCCATGCATAGTGTGTACAAACTTACTACATCAAATTATCTGCACCTGAGAGAGGCAACACTTTACACTTTGCAAAGGGCTTGCTTTTTAGCATTTAGGCCAGCTTGTGCCCCCCTCCTTCAAGCAAAAAATCTCGCATAGGAAAACCATGCTGAAGCCCATTTTTTTGACGAAAAAAAGCCCAAGAAATACATTGTTCAAATGGGACCACCTCAGCTATTTAACCCTTATCGTACTTCCGAGAATGTGGAACTTGAGCTCTAATGGGCAGTGTTCAACTATGCTGTTTTCTGCTGCCGGTATTGAACGTTTTCAAACTGAGCGGCAAATTGTGGATAATGTGGCAGTGATTGGAGAACAGAAAGTTGCTTGAAGTCAATAGCAGCCTATAGCTGGCGCTGTCATACCAAACAGTAGGCCACATTCGCTTGGCAAACAAAACAAAGCCTGGGAATTGAGATATTGGGAAGACAAATCTTTGTTCGAATATGGGAAGTATTTTCTTAGTTACTTGCATTGCCGTTGCAACATATTCACACTTCTGTGACTACAAGTGTAATTTGCCATTGAGGCTACTTTTGTTGGTGCTGTTTTCAAGCCTGCCAATTTAATGCATCATGCAACACAGCTGCTTATTTTGCATGACCAAATGCCACCTCAGCTAGTGCCATACAGATCTGATGGTTTGTTGAAAAAGAAAGGTGTAGTGCCTAACAACCACTTTCAGACATCATGAGTTGATGTTTGAGACGTGTTTGAATGTGTATATTTATCTGAGCTCTACACGTAAATATATCGGAACGCTAATTTCTGGGAATTTCAAACCATTGCATTTGTCCTTTTCGTGTTTGGCTAATCCATGCTAAAGTTAGTTTGGTTAAATGTTTACCAGCATTAAAAAAGTGCAGACACAAAGGTTTTGGTTGCTTGTTTCCTCTTTTGCAATAGTGCGCAATGCATCAGTACAGCTGGGTCACCACATGCGTTTCACCTATGCACAGTGGATAATTGGAATTTATTATCTCGTACGGTTTCAGTTTCAACAGCTGAGTGGCAGCTAGGGGTCAAACTGGGCTTCAGGTCACTTGAGACATTAAAGAACTGCTATATAGGAGCTGGTTCATTGTTTCAATTAACTCAAACACTTGTGTCATCGTGCCTCAGGGGCCAAAATGGTAATGAATGAACAAGCGATTGTAATATTGGTTTTTTTTACTCGTGGCCTGAAAGTCAAAATGAACGTTTGTCACCATTTGGCCGTAGCAACTGAAACAGCACGAGACGAAATGCGGTTATAATTCTTTTACTGCACTTTGGCAAATTCTGCGTGGTTATTGGTTTACTAATTTATTGTGAGTGATTACAGAGAATGAATGCACAACTGAAAATGTTATGCCTGTACCCTTTCAACGGTAGTCATTTACATCTTGGGCTAATTTTAATTTTTATTTTCAAAACATAACTGTCCATAAACAAAGCTTTAAATGGTTCCTGAAAGCCCCGCTTCTCCCTAAATACCAGTGGGAAAGTTAATTTTTGTATTCCTGTGAAGCCAAATAAACTAGCTGTATTAACGGTGTGCTGTGTGTTTACTGCCTGCTCTTTCGCATTGGCTTGTGCAGGATCCGTTTGACATGAAGGTCTTCAAGAGAGGCCCTGGCACCAAGGACAACCCAAACCTGATCCCATCCCACTTAGAGAAGCGAATGATTGGCTGCATTTGTAAGTAGCCCTGTTGTTTACCCCTGGGTCTGTAGTAAATGGGACCTTTGCAATGAATCGTCGCTGTTAATCTTGGCAAATTAGCAGTGAATAATTGACCTTTGACCTATCTTTCTTAACACAAAGAAATGATGTTCTGACACTTTTGCATGTCCTGCTTACGGGCGTGGAAAGAAGTGTGCTTGCACAGGTTTACGTGCCTGATGTTAACTTGGGGCCGCCGCGGTGGCTCAATGGTTATGGCGCTCGGCTGCTGACCCGAAAGACGCGGGCTCGATCCCGGTCACGGTGGTCGAATTTCGATGGAGGCGAAATTCTAGAGGCTCGTGTGCTGTGCGATGTCAGTGCACGTTAAAGAACCTCAGGTGGTCGAAATTTCTGGAGACCTTCACTACGGCGTTCCCATAGCCTCAGGCGCTTTGAGACGTTAAACTCCATAAACTAAACTGATCCTAATTTGGAAAGTAACTTCTGTGTGGTATGTATTATGTCTTTATTCAAGACTGGTGCTACAGCAAGACACATACATACTGCACATATCGCACTGAGGGTGCTAGCTTGGGTCACACTCATCCACACACCATTACAGCGCTGCCCCATGGTTGTATCTATGGCTGCCTACATAACAGGGACTATGTTCAACCCTGAACAGAATTGTGGCTGATCTCAGGGTGGTAACACTAAACTTAAGCACTTTCAATGTCTTCATTGATAATTATTATGCAGGCAGAAACCTTGTTTCAGGCTCATGGTTTCTTAGCCTTACGATTGTGAAATGCACAGTGCTGGTATAGATAAATGCTGCTTATAATGGTGCCTTTATGCTGTTAACGCGTGCTTTCCAAGTGACTGCAAAGCTTTTCTGGCTTGGTTTGAGCCCCCTGCGTTGTTTCAAACTCCTTGTTAGTTTTACGAAGTGAGAACTGGATAAAATGCTGTTGTACGCAAGTACTCTGCATGCTTCCTCTTGCATATTGATGTATTGGGAAATTGGGTACTGTGTCTACATTAAGGTCGGTTTCAGTAAGTTCCTACATTACAGTACAAGGTACAGTTTCTCTATAGGGCTTTTTATTTCTCATTTGTGTTGATATAGCTGAACTTTGGCATTTTCTATCTTTTTCTCCTTTCAGGCGAAGAGGATCAGACGCACATCAACTGGATGTGGTTGCACCGAGGGGACCCAAAGCGCTGCGAGTGTGGATACTGGTTCAAGATCGTGGATGCAAAACCATTGTAGCAAGCACTGCCTCAGGCCTAGTCCAGAGTAGACCACAGTTTTTTCTCAAGCCAGGAATGCAACGCAATCTAGGAGTACGGCAGTGCTGCTCGCAAGCACAGCACAATGTTCGTTTTGTTTCCCCGTGGCAAGAAATAAAAAAATGCCTGAAGTTTCACATGTCGTTGCCTTGTTGCTTTGTTCGTAATCTGAAGTTTCGTTTTGTGGAAACGCCATGTTTTAAATTGGGCGCGCTAACTAAGAACGGCAGTTAGGCTTCTCTGCCGAAGGGTATCATCATCAGTTAGCCGCCGCCTCTTTTTTTTTTTCAGCCGTTGAAGCACAGACGTTGGAATGCGTTTTAATACGACTGTAGGCGCTGCTCATGCACGCATGATAAATAAGTGCGTTTAATATGAAGCAATTATTAATCTGGCCGTGTTTACAGCAGCATCGCGTTAGTACTGTTATACTAGTAGCATTAGTTTGCGGTCCTCGGCGTCTGGTGCGATAAAAATTGTGTTTGCTGAAGTGGATACCCCTGCACTCAAGCGTAATCGGTTAATCTTGAATTACTTGCGTGTTTCAGTTTCGGTCGGTTTCGGACGACGTGGAGTGGCATTTACTAAACGGCGGTTTCGGCATCGCTGGCCGAAATTTGACGTCACCTTTCGGTTTCAGCATGGCGTCGTGCGGCTGGTGTTTGGGGTGACTGCTAGGCCAACTTTAGAATCTTGTTGCGGCGCGCCGATTCTAGCGTTGTCAGTGTGCGAACGATGTCAATCAGGTAACGGAGAGAATGCGCACAGGTTCGAACACAGGCGAAATGTTTATCACCCGTGCTCTGGAGAAGATTCTAAACGATCGGGAGATCAAGCGATCCTATCACTCGCAACTGAGGAAAGCCTGTGAGCTCGCTCTCGGTAAGTGCACTCCTAAATCTGCCCGTTTCGTCGCTGCATGGCTTGTTATTTTTACTTGGTTATGCTTTACGCCCCGTTGTTTACGCTGTTGTTGGAACCGCGTCCATCGTGTCGTGTCGTCCCGGCTTGATAATTTCCCTGTGTGTGGGTTTGCATTGCTTCAGTGGAGAACGGTACGTGATCCGAGAGCAGGTGTTTCGATCTCTCGTAGTTTTTCGTTTTTGAAGTTGCGTTCGGGGTGGGAACACTTACGTTAGCGCTTTTAATTACGCTAAACGATCGGGTCGAGTGTTCCTGTGTCAAGCGCTTTCGCCGGGCGCTGCAATTAACGCACGGAATCTGATTGAATTCGTGATATGCGCAGCTTTTCGGACCGTGCCCATTTTGTTTTCGTTATTCTTTGCTCGACGCGCCGGAACCATCTGGAGCTGTATTCAGTATTGATGTTTATATTTTCTCCACAAGGTCCCCGCGCCGTTGCGACGACTGATTGTTGCGCTGCTTGTCCCTCTGGAGTGTTCGTGTCACGTTACACGTAGTTGCTTCAGACTTCGTGACCGAAAGTTTCGTTCACGTGTGTATCAGCGTGTCGGGGCACGGTTTGCGCTACCTTGACAGTTCGTTTCGTGTGCCTGTGTTCACTGTAACGTTGCATTTTTCCTGTTGATATATCGAAAACGTTTTGTGAACCGCGAGCTCTGCCGATTTGTTTTGGCGGTTGTCAGTGCCATACGCTCGCCGCTAACCGTCAAGCCGCCCTCGAGACATTGAGTCGTTTTAATCTTTTTTTCTTTAGTTCGTTGCTCATTGCTTTTAAAAGGGTTGCCAACTTGCACTTGTTTTGTGTGGAATATGGTATCATGCTCTTTTATACGTTAATATCCACGATAGAGAAAGGTGACTCTGTTGTCATCTATGCGGTGATGACGTCTAGCTATCTTGAAGGCTTTTATTAACAACATATTTTCAGCAAGATAAGAAGTGGCTATGATATATGAAATGTAACATTATTATTGTCATAAATCAAAATATACATTGTCTCGCGGTTTGATTTCGGACCATCTGGTAACCCTGCACGCTGTGATGGCGTCTTGGGGGCACTTGGCGTTCTAGCTGCCACGGCACGAAGTTTTTTTTGCAACAGCTTTCGCGCGTGATGTCCTCACGAAAGCCGTGATTTCGTGACTCAGACGGATTGTGCGTGAGGAAGTCGGCAAGGCGCAATCAAGCATTATGATCAGTTTGTCGAAGAAGCTGAAGCAGAGCTCGCCGAACAACAACACAGACTCCGCGCAGAGCTTGGCGTCCGAGAGTGCCGGAGCTGTGACGCGAGCTTCAGTCCGAGACAGGCTGCTCGTGCGCGAAGTGCAAGAAATGGAGGCCATTCTTCCCAATACATGCACGCTCAAGTTTGGGGACCCAGACGTGCTGCATCGCTTCGAGCTTGTCATCGCGCCCGATGAAGGCTATTGGCAGGGCGGCCGCTTCGTGTTTCTAGTCGAGGTTCCCGAAGACTACAACATGGTGCCTCCTAAAGTGAAGTGCATGACTCGGCTCTGGCATCCGAACATCAACGAGGAAGGGCATGTGTGCCTGAGTCTTCTACGTGAAAGCTCCATCGACGGTGCGGGCTGGGCGCCGACGCGGACACTCAAGGAAATCGTCTGGGGCCTGAACGCGCTCTTCACGGACCTGCTCAACTTCGACGACCCTCTAGACAACGAGGCTGCCGAGCTTTACCAGAGAGACAAAGAACGCTTCGTAGCCAAAGTGCGCGAATACGTGCAGATGTATGCTCAGCGGTAAATAATACGCGCGGTGGCTGTAATCGCAAATCGCGTCTACTGGTCGCCACACGCCCGTAGTAATCTGTTGCCATTATATGTGCTGACATTGTGCTGTGTGTGTTTGGATCCTTCGCATGCATTCATTTTATGTGCTTCTATGCAAAGTACAAACCAAGTCTATAGTGGTGCGACCTCGTGAATAAAGTTATCTTCTTATTGCCTGCAGCCTCAAGTATATGTATTGCCAATATGGTCTCCCTCTTTGTATTATTAAATATTGACGGTTCACTCGCAAAAATTTGCGCTTGCGTTGGGGGGTGGCAGCAGCCGAAGTAGATTGGCTTGAAGAGGCAGCGTTAGCAGCTTAATTGTTAGCTTGAGCAAACTGGAAATCGGGCAGAGGTTTTCTTAGGTTTCGTTGCGAAGTGCAGAAGTGCAATCATATATGTAGCCATAACTATTAATTTGCCATGCTATAAAAAAAAAAGCCGCAAGCCGTTATGACTAGGTAGTTTGCTTTAACGCTGAGTAAATCCCTGCAGTTAACCGTGCAAGCTCGATCTCATGGTGTACAAGTGAAAGCACAACTGCTCCAGCCTGATGGCAGCCGGCTGACAATCCTGATCGCATTTTACTGTTCAGGCTTGTCAAGGCTTCGATTGTGATATGCCCAGAAAATCTTGCCGTGATGTTGGCTCCACACTGCAAGTCCGCAGCATGAATAGCTGTCCCCCCCCCCCCCTTTTTTTTTTATCAGTGGTCCTGTCCATAATACTGATATCACTAAATCAGCGTTTCTTACGTTCCTGTTGCATGAATTCTCCTGAAGGTCGGCTGTGGTGCACGTTTGTCGGTAAGGGGTGGAGCAGAAGTATGCAGCAGAAATATACTGGTCTGTTTCAGTGGCAAATAGAGCACATAGCGCGCGAAATACTCTGCGACTGTTGTCATACCAAAGGTGTAATTAAGCACACATAACGAGAAGCAAACCATCACCCCAACTTTCTGTGCCACCTCACTTCCCTTGGTTAAACTGGCTGATTATCAACAGCTGCAACATTTGCAGAGCTGCTGATCAGGTTCTGTCGTAGATGCGCATGCACACGTGCTTCCACGCAGGGAGAGTTGGGGCATTACAGCTTCAGAATGCGAGCGCTAGTCATGGCTTTCGCAACCTTTCGCGTGCGTAGTACGACCTGTTCAAACATTGCGTGATCACATAGTCCAGAGGGAACAGCGCATGATGAATGTGAGAAGGTAGAACTAGGTTGTGATGGCACACGTTGAATGCGGTGATGCCTAAACAACCCAAACGTGGATGCTCACAATCGTGCTCACAATCAAACATATTCACAACGCGCACAGTTGCTTGCAGCCCCTCTCTGAGTCCACACACATATAATCTTGCTTCATTTCCCTACTGCAAGGTGTCGCGACAGCCCCATCTACTGCCTTGGCATCCTCTTGGAGTGCTATCCCTACATGGGCCTACTGTAGTAGGCTCCTAGGGAAGATTCCTTAAAAGGCTTGGGCACTTGGGTATGGTGCTCTAAAATACAGCTTGGGTTAGCACTGTGCGAAAGATGGCCCCGGGTGAAAGTTTGAAAGATAAAGAGAAATGTCAAGCTACATCTTGGGGCACGAAACTGCGGCCGTACTGCTCGCTTCTGTCAATCCGAGCTTTATCCATAATACCTAGGGCGCTTGGAAACTGGGCAAGTTAGTTCTCCCCTTAGGCCGCTTTAGATTGAAATTGTAGCATACTTGTAACTGCGCAAAGCATGAGCTCCAAGCAAAAGCCCCGGGACAGGGGTGCAAGGAGGGTGGGAACCCCCCCCACTCCCCACCCCCCATCTCTAACTGCTTGCACTTGGATCAGATTTTTGACAATTGAAACACTTCAATTCTGGGACTCTTTCAATGAAAATCACAGTGAGGCTGAGCTACTTGGGTTCGTAGCCAGTTGTAAAGCATTTCATATATGAGTAGCCTAAACCAGTCATGCCACAACAGAAGTCGACTGTCTGACTTTTGTACATGATCATGATTAACAGAATTTAAGCAAACGATGCACAAACTTTTATACTGCAATTGATCACTCCTTGTGCGTAAAGCTTCCCATCTATAAACCTTCCCATTTCAATTCGTTTTATATTGCCGTGAATCTTTGCACTGTTTGTTCGTTCGCAATGCGTAATGCGAGACGCGACCAGGCTTATCTTCATTGATCGTGGCTGCGTGCAAATGCTTCCACATTTTTCCAGGTTGTTGTAGTTGCTTTTGGTTCTTTATCTCGAAGGTTCCTTGCCAGCTTTAAATTAAGCGCGGCCAAGAACTGCAGGCATTCAGTTCGATTACCGCCGAGCACGCTAGCGGCTAACGCCACCGCCAAGCCATTCAGTTCTTAGTGGGTGCGAGTCAGCCCCTTAGTTTCTTTTGGAAGCCTTTTCATTGTTCCCTACTGCTTTAGTGTCGTCACCACAACGTGGCAGTTTGCATAAACCTTTGAACATAGAGAAATAAAAATAATAATATAAAATTAGAATGTAAATGAGCATTAAATAAATAAATAACAAAAAAAAGCTCGGTCTTGCCCCCCCCCCCACCTACACACACACACACACACACTGTAAAAAAAGTTCCAGAGTCCCTGTATACATAAATCTTTGTCAACACTTGCTACTTGCTGCAATTACGTTGCTGAACCACTGAGGACAAGAGAGACATGATGCGAGTTGTCTACATACCTCTTGGCTGCCGGTATTCTAATCATAATTTTTGCTTCATCTACTATGGTATCAGTTTGGGGGACATTGGTGTTATTAAGCTCTTAGAAAAACGGACCTTGCAAACTAAATAGAATGGGAGGGAAAGTGTACTTATTTCATACCTAAAATTAATGTTTGCAAACTCTAGCAGGAAAAGAGAAAATGCATCAGAAACAAGGATAAGCCAAATATTTGAACTGCTTATGTTGATAGGCCACTTCCTAGCTGATTTGAAAAAACAGGAGCTTTCGTGAAGTTGACATGCAGTCATGTACATGTCAAAAACCTTCTGTATTTAACATCACTGCGATACTTTCCCAAGCAGCCTTTATTTGCTGTTAGCTCTCTCTCTCGTGACCATCATCAAACATAGCTGCAGCAGGCATGCAGTATGGGATGCCATTACAAAGTCTAGGAATGTCTTGTTATTTCATTGCTGTGGTATTTCATACTGTATCAGGCTGCTGCCGGCAGGAATTCATTACATCCAACCTGACAGATATAGCTTCCGAACGCTAGCGCATCCAGTTCAGTGCAGGTTTTTGAGGTATGCTTTGATTGATAGACATTGTATCCATTCTTTCTGTTGTTCAGGTCATTGTTGTCCTTGATTAGTGGCCTCACTGACTGAAATGTGTATTTTTTTTTCTTGTAGAAGAGATCAAGAATGAAATCAAGAACCAAGCACCTGGGTATGTGGTCCTGTGCTTTTTGCTCTGTTTTTTGCCGCTTTTACTTTGCTTGGTTCGGAGCTTGCATGCACACCTTACTCAAGTAACATTATGCCATGCAAGTTTGTGTGCATGTTTAAGGCATTGCATTTAGGTTGCGTGTGCCCTCAGTGAATGATCGAATAAATCAAAATTTATTGAAGAGAAGTACTGTGTTTAAAATTAATGTCTTTTTTTCCCCCCTTTATGTACTGTGCTTAACATTTAATCCACCATAGGATCATAATGTTGTTCTGGGGTACTCTGATGAGTCATTGGCTCATTTGTTACTGTCCCTCATTCCTATACCAAGTGGTAGAAAAGAGAAAAATACCAGTTTATTGGTATCAAGGTGTGCCTAATTGGCACCTGCAGATGTAGCATTTTATGGCTGTAAAATTGTTTGAAGTTCTCTCAAAGTCCTTTTTGGTAGGTATAGTGCTTGGTTATTCTGTCACAATAAGGGTTCTGCTTTGTGCTGGGCAGGCTCTAGGTGGTGCTAATAATAATAATAATAATAACATAATAATAATAATAAGAATAATTTGCTTTTGCAATTTTCTGAGAGAGATTTCTGAGACAGTGAAAGGAACTGCTCTAGTCATTCGCCACGGTGCCAGGGAACAAGCGCTGCACCACCACAGATGGCGTGCAAGTTGGTAGTCTTTGTTGCTGCTGTCGTTTGCATTGGGGAAAAAAAAAAAAAGTCTTGCAGAATTGTTTGCTGGCATGGGGCTGGAACTTTGTCATCCACTTAGGGCAGGAGGCTGATATATACGCAGTTAGCTGACAGGAATAGGCAAGGTGAGGAATTTGTTAGGACGTATAAACCTCGGTAATTCAGACTTACTTGATTTAAACTTTTGGTTTATTTGAACTGGTGACTTTGGTCTGGCCATCGAGTGTATTAAAAATGCATCCCTTAATTTGAACCGTGCAAAATTCAAACGAGATTTTGGTCCTATTCGAGTTAGAATTATCAAGAGTCGACTGTACTGCTGGCCGCAAAAGTTTGCGGGACCTGCGATGCGCGGCAGAGCAAAGCAAAACTGCATTGCTGCGCCATCCACCATCACAGAGCGTGGTGCCGAGGCTCATGGCCCACCTGTCGCGGCAGTGCCGTGAACCTCGACACCATCAGTGACTGACGTCAAATGGCACAGCAATGCAGTTTTGCTTCACTCCGCCATGCATCGCAGGTCCCGCAAACTTTTGTGGCCGACAGTACAGAAGAACCCAGCAGTCCTTGAAACCAAGGGAGCCATAGCACAATATTTCTGATTGAGTAATCATTTGGATAGAAGAATTTTAGGAAATTGAAGAAAAACCTTTGCCCGGAACTAAACCCACAACCTCCACATATTGCGCGCACTGCTCTATCAACTGAGCTATAGCAGTTGCTTTCCCCTCTTCTACTTTGGAGTGTTTCTTCATTATCGGGAGATTGGTATGGACGATCAAACTCCACAGTTAACGATATTTTTTATTCTGCATGCTGCAGTGGCTCACTCACATTTAAATTTTACTTCAAAGCAGGTTTATGACCTTGCCCCATACTGCATTTGCTACGATCTCTCCTTGGTTCATTCAGAACATAAGATTTACGCAGCCATAAGTAGCAGGGTTAGTAAAATGCCGTCTAACAGTCAGCACTGACAGCATCTTTTAGATGATGGTTGTCCGTCTGTTGCTTTCTGTTGTGCGTCACACATTTATGCATTCTGGCAGGTTGCACAAGGGTAGCCAGCAAACAAGCTAGCGTCTAAAAATCATATTGAGCATTGCCATCAACTATTAACTGTTGTCAAATGTGGTCCGAAAAAAGTCCCCTCTGAGTGATATTTGAGTGGAATCAAGTGAACAGTACTGGCAAAGCAAGTGTTCATAAATGTGTGTTAGAGGTGTAGCTGCAGGTTTGTTCCTGTAGAGTATGTGCTTTTGTCATTTGGTATGTGTTGGTGAAGCAGTGCCAAATAGGTTACAATACTGTGTTTTGGAACTTTGTTGCAGCATGTAGTGTTTAACCCTTTATGAGGCGTTAGCGGCGTTCATGTCTCACATGTGTACAGATGGTAAAATTGCACCCAAATGACTCTACTAGTTGAATGACATCGCTTTCAAGTCTTTTCTACTACTAATTTAGTAAGAAAAAGGGGTACAAAGTTGTACCAATCACCTTTATAAAGACCTAGAAAGTAGTTTATATCCTTACCTGGAGTCTTTTTGGACAGATCAGTGCTCGTATCACAATAGAAAATTGCTTTAAGAAGTATTATGAAGCAGTTGACAGATGGAAGATGCCGAAAAGCTTGAACAATTTTTCATTTTTTTTGTTTTCCTGCCAATATAATACTCACCGAACTGTACACCCGTGCTTGTAAAAACACACAGAACACCAAAGAGGCCTGTTAGGGAAAGATAAAAACACGCTGTATGGTTTGTTTGATAGTTTGTTAGTTTTCAGCATGCAAAGATATCGTACGTAGGTGCTCAGTTTTCCTTTTCTTTCCTGGCATTTTAAGCAAATGGGGCATATGTAGCGAGCACAGCCTTGCCGTGTGGGTAGAGCGTGGCTGAAAAAAGCAAAAATGCCATTTGCAATTTTTTTGAGGCCTTTGTTGTTTGAATACTCACTCAGAGTGGAAGTACGCAGAGTAAAGTTAAGAATGATCCCTGGAAGTTTCCTTTTGCCTGGATCAAAATGTTTTCTCCGGAAACAAGCGACAATTCTGGGACGGTCGAGCCGTTACTGAGTGTACCTATTGGGTCCATTTCCCCGCTACACATCTGAGCAAGTCCAAAGCAAGTGCTGCGTTCCATGCATTGTCAATGGATGTATTGCATTGGCTTCGAAAATTCAACCGCTGGTGTCATGTTGTCATGTTAATATTTATGGTGAAACGTTTCAAGACGGGCCGTCGAGGGCTCAAGAGTTTCATGTTGCAGTTTCAGACATGCATTGTTTTTATCTCCTAGTGCTTGCATTCTCCTTCAGATGGTTCGGAAAATATACTACGTTCCTCTCTTCCTATCCTTCAAACGTCTCGGAGAGGTTGGAGTTCTTTTTCAAGATTCGTATTAACCTTCATTTGGTTGGATTTTTAAAGTTAAGTCTTGCAACAGCTGTTTGTGTGCCCAAGCTGGCAAAAAGACTGGGTCAGGTTTGCAGAGACCTACTGATTGTTGTTTTCCAAGCCGGTTGTCCTGAAATTGACTAAGTGGGTGCTCTTTCATTGTATTTGGTAACATGTATAGGTAGCTGCTGTACGAAAGCAAGCAGTCAGTTCGTGTCAAAGAATTCTGTTATTTCTGCACTGAGGTTGAAAAAGTCGCATGAATATTACTTGTCTGCAGGAAAAGTACTTGGAGAAAAGGAATAGGTCTATTGTCACTCGTGCTCAAGAGGTTGTCACCCATATTTATGATGTTATCAATGGTTGAATTCTCGTTATGCGTTTCCTTTAATATTGCAGCTGCCTGTATTATCAACATGCTGGTGTAGAGAGCAGTTGCTTTGATTAGAGCCGAGTGCCACTGAGTGTAGCATACTTACATTGTCACAGTTTTTTTGCACTGAAAGCAGTGGCAGCGGTTGAATGCAGCTTAGGAAGTTTATTGTGCAGAGCAGGCATGTGCGATGTGGGAAAAGCATTTGGTTCTTTCCCTTCTTGAGGAGATGAACTCTAACTTTTTTTCATTCTACATCGCCACCCTTATGGTATTGTGAAAAATGATGAAAGGAAGAGTATGTGTAAATGCCCACATAGAGAAGGTGAAAATGTGAAAGTGCATTTGCAGTGACCAGCAGCTGCAGGAGACGTCGTCGGCGCTGCCGTTGCCCAAGGGCCAGGCAGGGCTGGAGGCTGAGCGGTACCTGCTGCCCTTCGAGCTGGCCTGCCAGTCCAAGTCACCGCGCATTGTCATGACGGCGCTGGACTGCATCCAGAAGCTCATTGCCTACGGCCATCTCACGGGCCACCTTCCGGACCCCATGGAGCCGGGCAAGCTGCTCATCGACCGCATCGTCGAGACCATCTGTGGCTGCTTCCAAGTGGGCTTCCGTTTTGTGTACAGTCAAATCTGGCAGTACTGAAAACCTAGTGCTGTGAAAAATTTAGATTCTTTGATATGCTTTTTTGTTGTTTGTTGGCCCCCTTCAGGTGCAAATTATTATCCAAAAGAGGAAAATGTTAAAATTTTCAGGTTTTACTCGGGAAGGGGCATGCCAGGACTGCATGTAAAAAATTTCCACCCTCCCAGATTGTTGGTTATGCAGCGTGAATTTAAATTGGCTCTAAGGTCACAATTGCCCTGCTTTTGCCTCATGTCTTTCATAAGCAATTATTATGTAAACAAATTAGCCCATTTTGTGCATTTTAAAGCTCTCACCTTTGCAAAACAAACAGAAGAAAATGTGCACTCATGGGAGTCTTGCCAGAGCTCCTTCTCAAGCATCCTTCTTATAATTGAATTTTCGTGTCTATTTTGCATAACCAACTTGAAATGTTTCTGTGGAGGATTTTGCACATTTTGGCACTTTATTTAGTGCCACATACCTAAATGCACATTGCGCCTTCTGTACGGGGATTTGACAGTACTCGTGATGCGTGAACAAATGTACCGTGAAAACCGGACAATAGGTCGGACCGGAATATACGTCGACCCCCCAACTAACCAGTTCTAAAAATGAAAACAATCTTTTTTAATGGGAAAAGTACCGAAAGTCACCCTTACATTGAAACAAATGTGACTAAACAGGTTGCACAATGGTGACAGTATTTATTCTCATTTAAGTGGTGCTCATATGTACACCCGGCCAATTTTTTAACAGTATCGCGCTATCATCGACCCGCGTGTTTGTCAGCACCTTATCGTCACGGCACGGAGCGGCGAAAACAAACGAGGTACGCGCATGTGTACACATGCGCTTACTCTCGCTTCTTTCGCCTCTCTGTGTCGTGATCTCTACCACTTTCATGCGGATGCATTCGGCAGTCACAGGCAGCGATCTTGCACGCAGCTCCCGGACGAACTCCGCAACCTTTCCTTGTAATTCTGGATATGCTGTGGTCCTGCCCATGGAATGATGTTTTCTTCTGGTTGCTGCAAGTTGTAATATGCAGCTTCTACCTCCGCCAGTACCGAATGTTCTTTTCAGGTGATCCAAATTTGCACTGTGCCGCCAGGTTGCCGTGAGCTTCCGCGTACCCAGTCGCGTTTTTCTTGAAGGCGACGGTGAATTGCCGTCGTGTTCCGCTCATTTTGAAACAAAATGTGAAAAGGCGGCCTTTAACCAAAATAGCTTTGCAAGAACGGAAACGCAAAATGGAGGTGCCACGTCACCATGCCGCGCTGCTGCTGATGGCGATGGTGATGGAGGTTGTTACTTCAGCCGCCCATTGTTGCAAGACTTCGGTAGTTTTTACCCCAATGACCGTTATATAAGACGGGGGTCTACTTTTCGCCATGGTTTCTTTGAAAAAAAGTTCGACCTATATTCCGGTTTTTACGGTATACACAGCCCCTGAAGGTGTTAATATGTTGTTAGGCACAGTGAGGACAAATTTAAGTTGGCCTGTATTGGTTGATTGTTGTGCTTTAATGACAATTTCATTTAAAACAAGGCTTTTATCATCTAGAGACTACCATAAAATTAAATACAGGCATTGCTGCCAGCGGCCACTTTCACGAGCAACCTTCATTTTAATTGTTGACAGACCTGCAGTTGTTGAAATCTTATATTATTTGCTTTCCTAAAAATTTCAAAAAAACGTGCTCCAGCTGGTCTTAAGGAGGAACCAGGCTCTTGTGTCCCTGACAAGAAACAAACAGCAGCTTTAGGAGCTACTGTTTCTAGGTTTTAAGAGCATATAAACAATTTGGGGCAGTTTACATTTTGCTATTGAGAGATGTGGCAATCCACAAAGCTGCACTTTTGTGCCCGTTCACTGTGCAGCTTGCATTTCTACAGTCTGTGCGAATGTGTCATCGATGTTCGCAGTCCTTCACAGATAGAGTGTGAAAGCGGTGCCTTCTGTGTTCTTTTTAATCGTCCTAAACTGAAGGTTAGGCACTTTATATCACAGGCTGATGTGGATATTACTTACGGTAGGCTACATGCATCTCAGTAAGTAGACTAACAAACAGTATTAGTTAAAAAGTAACTATTCAGTATTAGTTAATCTGCCTACTAGTTAGCTTGTCTTAGCTGTGTTCTGATCCGCTAAACCGCTGGCAATACTGTGCTGAAAAAAAGCGCTTTTCAAACTCCAAAAGCCTATCTCTAAAAATTGCAGAATGTCTTGGTTGAAACACCTGGTAGAGTGCATTGATGCCTGCTTCTACATAATTGCAGCCAGGGAAGACTACAACTCTGCAAGCTGATGACGGCAGGGGACAAGTTCAGATCTCTCTAGAGCACTGTTTAGTTGAGATGGTATGAAATGAATGAGTCATGCTTAGGTGAGGAAACAAAAAAAAATTTTTGAGATGGAGGCTTAATACTAAGGGCGATAACATGATGTGCAAAATGTGCCAACAGATGGAGAGAAACGAGAACATGTTTCATGCAAGATTGCTTGGCAGTATGATGCGCCTTAGCTGTGTAGCCCGGGCCTGAGTCATGCCGAAATTGCACATTGGGGGAATACAAAGCAGCCAGAACACATTTAGTCCAGTTAGCACTCTTATTCATCGCTACACATCTGAAACAAGCCTGCGGTACTCATGAAAAGCACTGCAACCATATTGAACTTCTGGTGCAGGTTGCCAAGCTAATTTTACTAATGGCTCGTTATTGACCTAGCCATTCATATTGGCTTTTGTTTGTCTAGGTAAGACACTTGTGGTCGACCCACTGGCAAAAAGCTACCAGTATCCAGTATGCATTGAAATATTGTCCTGAGACAATTGGTAAAGCACCCAATTCCCTGGGGCGGAAAATTTTAAGTTTCATGAAGTGAGAACAAAGAATCTTAAATATTTCATTGGAAGCCTCGTGCATGGTGACATATGCGGCATTTTGTGCAGAAGTGGTCACATGCATCTTATGGCCCAAGGTCGTTTAGAAGCTGGCTTTTCCGCATAGCTTATGAGCATGGTGGGTTAGCTCGTTGTGATAATATTCTAGAGCAGGAAAAAAAAAATCGTGCTGTATTCGTAGTTTGGCTCCAGATATGATGTGAGGTGTTTTTGGAAGCAGGTGACTGAAGAAAAAGAAAACTCATTATATTTGTGAAAATATGATAGTATTGCTTTCCACAGGCACTGGTATTGTGGCTTGTCCCATAGAAGCATGCGGGCACTTTGCTGTTAGAACCGCAGCGCTGATGCGTTGGGATAAGGAGCAGGCAGGCCAATGTTACGTCGTTTGCTACCAGATTCTACGTCTCGAGAAAAATGTAGACGATTGATTTAATCACATCCGCTACTGACGTCCACAAGAACAATATCATCAAAAGAAAGACTGAAAGAGAGTGTGCTGCTAACACAAAATTGTGCAAAAGATTTTAAAATGCACGCTTTTCATGGAATTGTGGAAAACTAAAGGCCTTAAAGGGCAGGTGAAGAGGTTTTAGAATTTAACGAGTTTAAAGGGGTAGAATGTGTGAAACATGGAGGTTATGCTTGCGGAGTATTTTTGTGCTAGGGTTTGAAATGGTCACGTAATCGCAGAATAAATCCGCATTGGTGGTCAGGTTTCTCTGCAGTGCTCAGTGATGGGCAGAGGCCGCAACGATGACGTCACATGGGGCAGTGCTGCGTTTTCAGCTAATAAACGATTGTTACAAGGAATTAAAGCAACGCCGCTGACGGTGAAGCCCACGAAACGTTGTTTGGCGGTGTTGGAAGGCTCACTGCAGCTCGTGCGCGAAGGTAGCGGACATCTGAAATTTCGGCAACAATGACGTCATCACGAGTTTCTCCGCACTTCTCTAACATAGTGAGGAGAAGCCTGACTATCGCTGCAGTTTTAATCAGCGATTACGTCACTATTTTAAATGCTGGCGAAAAAATACTTGGCATGCCTTACCTTGAAGCTTCATAGATTCGATTTCTGAAGAACCTCTAATTCTCAAAAAACCATTTCAGCTTCCCTTTAAAGGGATAGTGAACAAAAAATTTGGAGCTGAAATTTCTGGCCCAAGTGATAGCTTTGGCACTGAGATGACCAAAACAATACTCTTTTTGTACAGAAACGAGTGGAAAGTAATTATTTGAATAATTATTTCTTAAACCGCCGCACCTAGCAGAAATTTGTGAAATCTCTGACAGTACGGATGTGGTGTCATCCCTGCCCATCGTGAGCCATTACCTGCACAACGGATCGCATGAAAGGATGCATTTGACATGCTGTTGTACAGTCCATTTCATTTGGCCTCCTCATGTCCACTCATCAATATTCTCTGCTTGCATCTCGTGGTCCTATACATTGGGTGGTGTACTTTCCTAATTCAGTAAGAATTAGTAGAAAATCCCCATCGCCTGCAGTGACAACGAATCAAAAAAGCAGTATTTCGCAGAGACTGTACCAGTCTGATTCTGGGCTGGAGCGGGTTGTGCTTTGCCTGATCTCCAAGAATTGTGTTTTTATCTGGCTTCCACTTATGATGCCGCACCTAAAGCACTGTTTGACTTTTGGAGAGAGAGAGAGAGAGCAAACGTTTAATAAATATAGAGGATGACCTTTCAGAGCCAGTGTGTGCTCAGGCAAGGTTCAGCATAAGCACCATATTGGGGGTACTGGCACTATCGGCACTGTGAAGGGGTACTGTGATGGATCGCTGACACGCGCATGAATCATAAGCTTGTACTTTTATACGTGGCACTCGGTTAGGTAGTTGTTCATCGGAGTCAGTGTCCTCCGCTCGTGCCGACACTCTTACTTGTACTTTGTGTCCTGCAGTGCTTGAAAGCACAGCCTGAGGCAGGGAACCCTTAACCGAACACTGCCAGCCAGCTTGCCTATGGCTTTGCTGAGGGTAGGCTTGACATCGTGTTCTCTAGCTCATAGCCCGGAGCGCGCGCTGATTGCGGCCTGGCGGCTGCTCGCAAGACATCGAAATTACAGACATCCGCTCAAAAATAACCAGAGTGGTGACTGTATACTTGAGTAATCATATCTTAAGAATAACAAAATGTGGTGCTTTCTCAACACTTTGATATCTTCAATCAGTATCCCTTTAACGATGAGCATCTCCAATATGGCACAAACCCTCTTCTGCCGCAGGGTCCCACGACAGATGATGGTGTCCAGCTGCAGATCATCAAGGCCCTGCTAACGGTGGTCACTAGCCAGTGGTGCGAGGTGCACGAGGGTAGCGTGCTGCAGCCTGTGCGTACCTGCTATAACATCTACCTTGCCTCGCGAAACCTGGTCAACCAAACGACGGCCATCGCCACGCTCACCCAGATGCTCAACGTCATTTTTGCGCGCATGGAGGCCTGCTCGGCCTCCGCAAATGGCGCCAATGTCACCACCACCGCCACCACTACCATAGCCGGCAGCGGCAATGTGCAGATCACGTCGTTGCCCGCCACAACCATCACAGCTCAGAATGAGCTGGGCACGGCTGACACGGACTCTCGCCACTCGGACAAGATAGGGCTGCCGCAGGACATGAAGGACCAGTCAGCAGAGAACTCAAGGTGATGTGAAATTCCTGGCATAGCAGTGGATAATTGAGAATCACTTAGGATATCGTGAAGATATCCTAAGCGAGAGGACCAATACGAAATGGGCATGTGCAGGGAATGTAATGCGAAAAACTGGTGGTCACTTAGGGTAAAGGAGTGGACTTAAGGAACGGTAAATGTAGGAGGAGGTGGGTGTCAGGTGGATGGATGAGATCGGTAAGTTTGTGGGGATAGGGAGAGCTGCAGCTAGCACAGGTCTTGATTAATTGGAGGGATATGGGAGAGGTCTTTGCCATATGCAGTGGATGCAGTTGCTTTTATGATGATGAGTATTTCGCGGTGAACCCACAGAAGCTTTTGTAACTCAGAAGCCATGAAAAAGCCCCCTTTTCTTGCTGCCTAGAGGTGTGGCCTGACACTTAGGCTTGCAGTGTTCATGTTGTGTTGGGATGTGCAGAAGGCATCTTTCAGTTGCTTGCTTGCTTAAGACTGCCTTGTGCTTAGGCATTTTCATGGTTTCCTTGTTCTGAAATTTTCTTTAGGCAGCTTCGTGTGCTTAGGTGAGCCGAGAACCCGCAGAATGGTGATGTTGTTGAGTGCACAAAATTCATAATGATTTGTGTTTGTTTCCTCAGCACAACTGAGAATGCAATTGCTTGCTTGTGTTAGTTCTCTTGTAGGCAAGACATGGGATTTTGCTTCTGAAACTTGGGCTGAGTTTTAATTTTATGTCGCAACTTTTTGCTGGCAAAGCAAGCACAGTTTGAGAATGCTTGTTATGTATGCGTGTCGTGGCATAATTTCATTCTTTCAATGGTACAATACCCCAATGTCCTGTTTCATCTCCCAGCTTGGCTCATAGTTTTTCAAATGCCAATTTTCTGCAAAAGTGTTTCAAAATGCAATTTAAAAGGCAAAACACAGCCTGGGAAGATGGCAAATTGGTCACATGCTGTTAATTCTTGATATAAAAAAAAATAATTTTGAGCAAAGGAAATCAAACTGCTGTCTTACACAGAACACGGTGCTAATCCATTAGGAATGAGTGAGCCGAACCGATAGGAATGAGTGCTCCTAATTGTGCACTTATCCATTCTTGTGGAATTTTGGTCACCAGTTCTGAATGCTTAGAGGAGTATAGATTCCTAAATTTTGGGTGTATGTTTTCTTGTCTGTAATGATGCGTAAGGCTTTATTATAAATGGATGACTACCTGGTATTCTCCTAGGACCGCTAAATAATTTATAATCACATTTCTTTCTCGTGCTGTTTCGGTTTTGGTTTCAACAGCCGAATGAGCACTGTGACGTCAACGTGCACTTACCGAAAGCCAGGTTACTGTACTGTTGAAAGAACGGAACCATGCTGGTGTGCATTCAAGCAGTGTGTTAGTCGAGCATGGTTTGTGCTGTCGAGAGCATTTTGCATTCTTCAACATAATATATATATATATACCATATTCCTCAGTATAATATACTCTTCATCATCATCATCAGCCTGACTACGCTCATTGCAGGCCAGATGCCTCTCCTATATCTCTTTGGTTAACCCTGTATTATTTTCATGTGCCACTAAACCTCTGGTATTATTCGGTGTAGCCACAGCTGGCACAGAACTAGTTTAATTAGATATCATTGTTGCGTTTGGCATTAGCAGTTGTTGTGGGTCAGCTTACCTTGGCTGATGATGCTGATTGCCCTGCATGTGACAGTATTGCACAATTTGAAATTAGGTTTCCTGCATAGGATACTTTCTGGGTTGTTGCAAAGCCAGGAGTGCATCCTAGCCGAGCTTGATGTGAGACATAGCATTTTTTTGTACCTTGTGCAGCTCACCAACTCCGACATCAATCGCTGAGCCTTCACAGACCCCACCTCCCCCAGCATCAACAGCCGCTGAAGATAGTGCTGCTGAGGATGATGACACCAGCAGTGTGACTGACGACCGGAGTCATGGGGTGAGTCGTCGTGCTCAAATAGAGACTAAAAGTTCCCACCATGTGCTTTCCATTAACTGTCATGCAGATTCTCATCTTGTGTGAAATTCTTTAAACTTTCACTAGACTTCTCTTAAGATGAACTTGAAGGGACTATGAAAATTTGTTGTTATTAGCCGATGATCTTAACAGATCTTTAGAATAAGATATGTAAACATGCTAGGTGTGTCCAAATAATGTGTTACTTGAAAACATAGAATAAAATGGCCTTTCATCGAGAGGATGATTTCAAATAGACCATTTATTGCACTATGCATGAAGTGAGCTGAAGAGTAAGGGCACAAAACAAGCTCATAATATTGTTACAAGGTGGCAAGCCAAGGAACTGGACGACATGATGACAGATGAAAATATGATTTAATGGCTCCGAGCCTAGTGCAAGCACTCCATCCTGCGCCACTGCCTTCTTCTTCGCCTTCGTAACATGACCCGGGTCCTCTGAGCGATCGTCCCGATCGATAGCTTGAATTCTGAATCGTGAGGTGACGATAAGCATGGTCAGAAAGGAAAGAAGAAGATGAAAGGTTTGCCACCTAGATGAATGAGATGATCTGATGAACAGTTGCCCCCGGAGCTTCAGGTCCAGCGGTCGGTTGCCCACAGCCGAAGGTTAAGGAATCTCCGGACAGCTTGGGCGGGGGTGCAGTCTTGGCGACGGGGCAGGGGAAAGCGGCTGGTCGGTTCTGGTCTGGTAGAGCTGGGGTTGGGCCGGGCAGCGGATTTCAGGTCGCCTCGGCCGACGACGAAGGCAATTAGAAGGCGGCGATGCTCCAGGTACCAGGCTGATGATGTGTCACTCCGCACCTCCACCAAATGTTACGTGGTGGCAGGCCAAGGGACAGGAAGACATGATGATAGATGAAAATATGATCTAATGGCTCCGAGCCTAACGTGAGCGCTCCATCCCGCGCCACCGCCCTCTTACTTCGTCTTCGTAACAATATACTACAGTATACCCCCGCTATAGTAAACTTGTATATAGTAAAGTAAAACTGAGGTCCCATTTTGCCTTTCATAGACGACGGTACACTTTTTCTTTTATAGTAAAGATTTTTTTTTTACAAGACATGGCTATAGTAAAGAGATGAACGCCGTGAGATGTACTTCCTGCAGAATAATGACATCGCAGCACGCGCGAATTTTTGGATTGTGAGGCGAATGTTCGGAGGCAAATGTATATCAAAGACGATAAAACGGCGATTTTTGAGATAGCTTCACCACCAAGCTCAGGAGTGCGAGGAGAAGCCAA
Organism: Amblyomma americanum; assembly: GCF_052857255.1. Classification (NCBI taxonomy): domain Eukaryota; kingdom Metazoa; phylum Arthropoda; class Arachnida; order Ixodida; family Ixodidae; genus Amblyomma; species Amblyomma americanum. The sequence continues at coordinate 35,641,164 of NC_135506.1, read as the reverse complement.
CTTTTCGAAGGCCTTGGGACCGTGAGGCAAAGTGTGCGTCGTGCACGGAGGAAAAAAAAAAAGCAAACTTGGCTATGAACAAAGAAAGAAGGAATCTCAATAAGAACAGCAGTCAGAGGTCCCACATAAAGGTCTCGCACCCCACGAATATGTCAGCATCGCATGTGGGTCGACTCCCCCAATCACCGACGGAAATTTTTGCACAAAGTCCGCCAAGCTTAAATGAGTTTGGTAAAGCTTCAGTGCACTCTCCTTTCATGTAATGGCCTTGTGTGTAACAAGAATACATACTTTGAAAATTCAGCCTTATTTTTGTGTGCCAGTAGTATTTCAAATATTAGCTTTGAAAATTCGCTTTTAATCTGCTCTGGACCATAGAGCCAATATTCGCACACCCCTAGAACAAAGGCTACTGTTGTTTTCACCACCTTCATGGCAGCCGATTGACAAATGTCTGCAACAAGCATCCTGTGTTCCGATTCCGAGGTGCTGTGTACAGGTGTGAGAGGTGTGAACATCTGGCTATCAACCTTTAGCACTGTTATATCTTCCATGGCACTGTTGATGAAGGCATGAAAATGTCATGAGCTTGTTGCACCACCACCAGCCATTTATGTGGTGTGGTGATGCCTGGCAATGGAGCGGGCCCCACTTGGTGCTATGGAGTTGAATATTCCATCTTTTGGTGCACGAATTTTGTATATGAAGTAAAAATTGTACTTGCTTGCTGGAAAAAAAATGTTTCAGAGGTTCTATATAGCCAATAATTTGTTTTTGTGTCCATGTTTGTTTTATCGAAATTCGTCTGTAACATTACAATGAGTAGTAGGTGTTGTGAACGACGTGCAGGAGCTGGCTGGTGTCACTGAGGGCTGCTTTAAGACCTTTGCGTTTCCCCTACAGGAGTCCTCTGAAGAAGTTGTAGCTACGGTGCTGCAGGAGATCCTGAGCCGGGTGGTTGCTGGTTCTGGTGATGCGCCAGCGACAGGTGCAGCGCCGTCCTCCTCGTTGCTCCCCCGGGCAGGCTCCCAGGAGAGTGTGGCGGCCAGCGTTGAAGGTGTGGGCTGCACACCCGCAGTGCAGGCCCACTTTGCCCATGTGGTGCAAAAGGACGCCTTCCTGGTGTTCCGCTCGCTCTGCAAGCTCTCCATGAAGCCCCTTCCCGACGGGCAGCCCGATCCCCGGTGAGTTGTGAGGAATTTTAAGAATTCATATCATACCAAAACTAGTATCAACTGTTATGTCATCTAGATTCTACTTTATAGCTGTGATCCCCAATCCCTGTGCAATAAATGCATTTTTTGCTGCCAAAAAAAGTGCCAACAGGGCCGCAAAACAACCAAACTATGGAATTTTATCGAGAACAGCAATCAAATGGAGTGGTTTTCAGTGTCCCTTCAGTGGCCTCCTCTGGGGCGTTAGAAGTGCAGTGTTGGTGTGGGTTCTCGATAATTTCATTTGGCGATGTTGTCATTAAGGGCAAGGGAAGTATATGAAATGTACGAGCCACACATCAAGCACGCATTGCGTGCCAGCATGTTTTCTGCGAGCTTGCATGATAGAAAGGCTGCATTGTGTGTTCCATTCGATTAGTCACAAGTCTTTGTTCCGGTTCTTGTGCAACACATGAATGGTTTCTTGCACGTGCAGGGCAATTATGACTATACATTACTGTAGAACCCTGCTCTTTCATTCCTGGTTGTTTTTTTTCTGGCTGCTACGTTGCCATGAGCCAGTTGTGCTGTAGCTCCTATAGACCTCCTGCATGTTTGTAAACAAGCGAGGTGGCGCTGCAGTCGCTAGCGAGCTCGTGGTAGGCAAAAGGTCGGGGAGTGGCGTCGCGGATAGGTGTTGAGCGCGGGTTTTCAAGGCTTGTAGGCGAGTTTCCAGTTTCTGCGAATCATAGCAATGGTCGATGCTTCCAACTTGTAATTTGTTGAAGTACACGAGCTCGCGTTGGCCACGTGCGGCCTATAAAGAGAAATATTTTGCCACTGTATTGTACATATGGTTAGCAGTAAACATGTAGAAAGCGTTCCTGCCGTTTATTTATGCGCTAGGCATTGAATAAAACAAGTTTTGACACTCTGCACTAGTGTCACTGCACTAGTTTTGCACTCTGCACTAGGACAATAGTGAGGGGAAGCGCTGGCCTTGTTTCGTCGGAGCAGACATGCGCTTATCGTCTGCTGACATACGTACGTGTCGCGCTGTGCGAAAAGTGGGGACAGCGTCGTGTCCCTGATCTCCTGTCTCGCTTAGAGCTGTTTTTAGCCGCACGACCACGCACCAGCCAGGCCGACTTGTCCTCTTGTCAAGCTGGTCGATTTGGTGAAAATTTTTGATTTCTAGAATTATTTTCTTTCCTAGCCCCGAAGTCTAGTTTCGGGATGAAAAATTATAGCAAAATATTGAGTACAATATTATAAATTACGCTTTTTAGAAGTGTGGTCGTCAAAAATTGTGAGGTAATTTCTTTGATTTCAGTGCCGCATTTCTTTGACCAAAGCGAAAGCGAAGATGCCATAAACGAGGGAATGAACTTTAAGGTTCGTTTTTTGACCTCTCACATTTTCTGCGACTGGATCACTCACCTTCGTAATTCGCATGAAAATCAAATGATTCCATTTGTCGCAAACTATTCCTGAGACGTTGAGGAGCGTATAAATCTCTTGATTTTTTTCCCTACACGTGCAGTAAGTATACTGTGTTAGTTATTTCTTGTAAGAAACGTTTTCATGTAACTATGCATGCATAAGTACTGATAAGTACTGATATATACTGAAAAAACTGCGCACTATCTACTCAATTATTTGAGACCTTGGGGGGACTTGACGACGGTGTTAATTATAATTACCCAGAAATGCACCAGGTATAGCTATAAATATAAGGAATTACTGAAACTAGCGTAGGAATTTCATATTTGCACCAAGTTTAGTTACATATTGCAAGAATGAATAACGAAAACACTTTTCATTGCCGCGTCCCCTCTCAATCTCGCCACGTGTCTGTTAGTAGCACGCCTGCGGCTGCTTCTTTCCAAACAAACTTCGCGATCATGTACTACCTCATGAAACATGACACATGCATGATGCAATGAAAAAGCATATGGCGTTTAGCACACTAAGGTACGCTATTCTAAGCACACCAACGCGACCGCGCAAGATTGACACAACTTACCAGACTTCTTTCTACTCGAATGAAATACTTACGTCGTCATATCAAGAAACAGTTTCAAGTAAATAATAAATGTAATAAAACGCGCCATTAAAACATGGTGTGCTATTAACAAAAAAAACGCATTCCTTGGGGGCGAGGGAACCTGTCGGCGCCCCGTGCACTCCGGCTGAAGGTGATAAGTACGTGTGCAGCTGCATATGTCTTTTTTTTCCTTGAGCAATTATTAGCCTACTATCCTGAAGTTCAGGTGAATGAACGCAGTAACTTGCATGCTATTAAGTGCATTGAGTGGCAGTGCCTATCGACTCCAAGACTTCGCGCTTTACTACCGTGGCCCAATGGCTGTTAGCCAGTTTCCGAATGCGGCATTTATGCGCGAGAAACCTATCGAGGCTAGTTTAATATTTTTTATGCTACTACGCGGATCCAGCAGTGACGCAGCTGGTCAATACATGCTGCTTCTGCAGTGCACAGGCTTGAAGCAGCCGCCGGTAGCTGCGGCAGCTGCGGTAGGCACTGGCAAGCGGAACCTGTTTTGCCTACCATGCGAAAGTCGCTGCTAACATCAGCGCCACCGCATCTTCGTGACGTCGCGGGGTGAAGGAGGTCCATAGAAGCCCAAGGAATAAAAAACATGGTTATTATACATTGCAAACTGTGTCAGCGTTCCTGCGCGGTGCATCATGAATGTCACCCTGCAAAAGTGCTTTACTCCATGCCGTCATTTTGCCAGCCTATTTAACTGCAGGGTTCTGCTTTATTGTGAGTTACAAATTTCTACATTAGTGCAAACAAGCAAGAAACAGAACGGCTGATAGCAGATGCAATATGTGTCTCCCATTCTTTATCCTCACTTGAATCCGATGTGATGTGAACCAGCCAGAGCTCCTGCCATGCTGCCTTACTGTTGTCTCATGCCTGTCGCATTTGATGTGGCATTTTAATTTTTAGTGTTTGCCAATTCAGTTCACTTCCTTCTTGGCATCTGTGCAGGTCCCATGAGCTGCGCTCCAAGGTGCTCTCCCTGCAGCTGCTGCTGCTGATCTTGCAGAATGCGGGGCCCGTGTTCCGCACCAACGACATGTTTGTCAACGCCATCAAGCAGTACCTGTGCGTGGCGCTGTCCAAGAACGGCGTCTCATCTGTGCCCGAAGTGTTTGAGATCTCGGTCACCATATTCCTGGCTCTGCTGCAGAACTTCAAGACCCACCTGAAGATGCAGATCGAGGTCTTCTTCAAGGAGATCTTCCTCAACATCCTGGAGACGTCCAGCTCCTCCTTTGGCCACAAGTGGAAAGTCATTCAGGTTTGTAGTTGGTCTGGTTGCAGCTACCTTCTTTATGGACTTTTTACAGTGCCATCTGTGTTTTATTTCACAGTATATTTTTTAACTTTGTGAGCTTCGCTGCATTTGTCTGGTACTGTTCAGGGCGATTTATGGTGCTCGATGTTACATTGGTCTTCCTCCCTTGTCTTGCTTGCACGGACAGGTGCTGACGCGCATTTGTGCCGACGCCCAGAGCGTGGTGGACATCTACGTCAACTACGACTGCGACCTGAACGCAGCCAATATCTTTGAGCGACTGGTGAATGACTTGTCCAAGATTGCACAGGGGCGCCAGGCCCTGGAGCTGGGTGCCACCGTGCACCAGGAGAAGTCAATGCGGATCAAGGGCCTCGAGTGCCTTGTTTCCATCCTCAAGTGCATGCTCGAGTGGAGCAAGGATCTGTACACCAACCCCATCAACAACACCACCGCCACCTCGGGTGGCGCCTCTGCTACAACCACTAGCACCGCCATGGGGGCCGGCAGTGGTGGCCACAACCTGGATGCACCTGAGGTATTGGACCAAAGTCATAGCCCAGTGCTATCGCATTGAACCCCTGCCTACTTTGACCAGGCGTAAAAGCAGTTTTTGCGTGCTGTTATTTTTTTGCCTTGGCGTTGCCTTGGATACCTACCATATGGAGGCCACAGTCACTGAAGCAAAAAGAACGCAGGGAATGTTAATGTGGTTTAATCGTAGTGTCGATTAAAATGGGACACTAAAGTAGACTCCCTTCAGGACCAGCTTGAAGAAACGATGATAATTTATCTTATCAGAAGTTCATCTTAAACAGAAGCGCCCTGAAAAAAACATGAGGATGCTCGGTGTGCCCAAATACATGTTACGAGAAATAAATGCATAAAATGGCCTTGCAGTGAAAGGATGATTGCAAACAGAACATTGTATTTTACTGTGCATACAGTGAGCTGAAGACTGAGGCGTGAAAAAAAGCTCACATTATCGTACTTGATAATGTAATTGATCTAGTTTTATTTTTCACCATCTCTTTTCGTCTCTCTCTCCCGCAGATCTGTGCATTCTTTTTTCCCTGAGTTTTGCCTTCCTCCGGCACACAGCGCTTTGAAGGTGCCGAACTGGATAGCTGTGCATCCCTGTCTAATCTCACTCCTCCCGAAGCGTAGCTGTCACCAACTCTACGAGCAGATACGTTGTGCGCCTATCTGTCTGCCACAGGCAATGCACGCACTGTGTTCACATCTGGGCATCTCTATGCCACGATAATACATATTGCAACGTCTCGTCAGTTAAAAATTCAGCCCCAGAATGTTCAGGCGCCAAGTGAAAAAGCGGATGCACTCCGTGCCTACACACCTTTTATTCCACCGTCGGCAGTGGGCAGCACTTGATATGTGCGTGAGGCCGAGATCTGGCCATGTCAGATCTCTGCGCCGAGCACAGGTGTGGAGATGGCTTACCTTTTCCTCACTGGCAAGAGAGCCTCCCCTCAAGAAAGCATGCTCCCGCATCTCTTAAGGTTGTACTCGCACAAAAAAAGTGACGGCGTAGGAGTTGTACATTCAGGTTGCAATATTAATATGCATGTGAAAGTTTATTACTGAAACTTGATTGCAAAGATAGCATATAAACTAAAGCTAAACACGTGAAACCAAGAGCTGAGCTACATTAATACACACTTATTGTTATGCTTAGGCAAACACAACCATGTCTTACTAGTTGCCTTTTGTCAGAATCAATTCATCTAGTTGCTATAAATGCATGCGTACTTCTTGAGTAGGCACACCGTTTGTTGTATTACTCAGGGAAGGAACGATGACAGCAGCAAATGCTTCACAAGAACAAGATGTTGGAATGCAAAGAAAGAAAAGGTGACTGCAACTTAAGCGCACACACCATGTGATTACAGCGGTGATAGAACTGCCGCTTAAGTGTCGTGGAAGCCAGGAAGTTAATTTGTAGGGGTATGCGAATATTGAAATTTTTTTAATACGAATCGAATAAGGCTATGAATCACAAATGATTTCGAATATCAAATCGAATATCTGTTTGGTAAACAGCCAATTGCTGCTGCCTTTATTTTTTTCGAAATACTGTATGGTCTTTGCAATTGAAATAAATAAAACTAGACTGGCTTAGCATCATATAAAAAACGTGATGTGCATAGAAGCGTGTACTACTTGATTAGACAGCATAACATTGTGCAGCCTGTAACGTGGTCACGCGAAATGAACTCCATAAAATGACACATGTGCTTGCTACTAAAAATAACGTGGCTGTCAACAAAACCTCATTAACTGGGAGTTCAAGGTTCTGGAAGAAATGCCCGGATTATTCCAAGGTTGATTGAAAAATGCCTCGCGCCTTCCGAAGAGAGAAAAAAATGTTGAAAATGTGAAAATGTGGTGAAGCTTTATGAGGAGGCTCCATTGCACGAACACCGAAAAACCCATAATCAAGGTTTCGACAAAATTCGTCGGGTCAGGCATGAGATGAAGTGAATCATGATCACTGACCACTGTATACAAGGAATCACATACAGGGAACCCGTATACGGTTCCGAAACGTCTGTACTTCTTCAGACTTGGTCAGTGACCGTGATTCACTTCACCAAAAAACCCGTGACAAGCGTGCAGTTCTGGCACACTGTAAGAACAACACGGATGTGATGGGAACACACATCGATGTCAGAAGAATGAGACTGCTTCAAAAAGCAAATAGAAATGATCAGCGATGTGCCACTCAGCGTCCAAAAGAGGCGTGGAGCTGTGCTCTGCTGAGGTGCCACTGGGCTACTCTATGCTACTGGTTGAAGTAATCTATGTACTGATAAATATACTAAATTGTGTGCACACAGTTATTGTCATATTACGACTTGCTTTGAATGAAAAGTAAATATCATTGTTAACGCTAGTGACAACCTGCACCAGACACCATCTCCATGGGCTGGTTGAGTACCAACTAGCAAGAGGCTTTCGCTATAATGGTGTTTACATCTGCGTTCACTGATGCTAAGAGAGCAGGGACATGGCTGGGATGTGGAGCTTTTGCCCTCGGTGACAATGGATGTTCCGGACTGATGCAGGACGAAGACCGGACGCTGGTGAGCCACGGGGGTTCATGCAACTCTCTCAACTCCACTGCGAGCGGGTGCAACATCCCTGAGCAGCTGGAAGTGCTGAAGCAGCAGAAGGAGATCATGGAGCAGGGCATCGACCTCTTCAACCGGAAGCCCAAGCGAGGGCTACAGTTTCTCCAGGAGCACGGGCTCGTGGGGCCCCGCCCATGGGACATCGCCGAGTTCTTCCACTCGGACGAGCGCCTTGACAAGGTACGTGGAGGCAGTTTTGAGAGGGAGCAGTGTTATTTGGGCTAACTTCCTGTGTGCCCTGCTACTGAAGTGAAGTGTGTGGGAAAAACATGAGCATAAGAGAAAGTGCTTCCTCCTTCTCCTTGATGGTCAACATAGAGCTTCACCCCATTGTTAGACATGCTGGGTAATGATGCCATTTGGGAACTACTGCAAGTGGGAAGCTTACAATCTATGATGATGCCAATATCATGGCAATCCAGTGAGATGAGGACGAAGCACAGCCACGGAGTAAGGCCAATCAGCCAGCAGTGGTGGCTGCGGCACATGGGGGAAAACGAAAATTTGCTGTAGATAGCGTGAACTACGCAGAAACTGAGTCACGTGACAATATGCTATGGCTATGGGCGTATCCTTGCGTCTTGGACCGGGACCGCTCTGATTCCAGTGCTTGTGAACAAGGTGGAGTCGAGGCAGCGATCATGCGCTGGCACGCTCGGTCAACAGAGACGGGAGGGGGCAGTGCGTTCTGTAAGGTCGCAGGGGTGCTCACTCTCCGCTTATACAGTCAAGCCCGCTTATAACGAACATGAGCGTCACGTGGCATCCGTTCGTTATATCCCGAAGTTTGCAGTAAGTAGACCACAGCTTTAATGACAGTTGCTTGTCAAAACACGAAATTTTTTTCTTTGCGAAAAAGTCCGTGATGGACGTCTGTTCTTGCAGTGCAGATCCTATGAGAGAGGTTTCCAGTTTATTTAAAGCAGAAGCGTGCTCTTTGCCAAGGCCCTTGGCATAGACAAGGTGTCTGTAGTTCTCTATATAGCCCATTGCTACAGGCGCGCTTATGGGTGCTGGCTCCGAAGTTTCATCCTCATCTGATTCCTCCACGTCAGTCTTGTCCCGCACTTCAGAAACGATGCCCTCGTTCATTATAAGCAAAAGTTCGTCTTAAGTGCGGCCGTTATATGTGGGCTGGACTGTATGAGCAGCTCCGAGTGTGCTCACCATGGGCTGTGCCATATCAGCATCGACATATCACTGCAGTCTACGTGCTGGGGCTAGCGGTGAAGGTTCCTTGCGATGCATGGCATAGTTACTGAAATGCCTCTTAAGCCTCATACGCAATGAAAAGCACTTGCTTACCGAGTCGTTCGCAATAAGCCACTACGCAGCAAGCGGACGCCAAACGGAAGAGGTTTGATGACAGCAGAGTCGGGGATTTTTTGGGGCTATATCTTAAGCGGACCTACTGCTTAAGCGAGTGGGCCTTAATGAGGTTTTACTGTATTAACAAACAAACGTGCACAGTTTTTTTCTGCTCCCTAATGTTTCATTGCTCATTTGCAGGAAATGGGAATATAATGTAAATTTTTGGTCCGAAATAAAAAATGGTTAAGTGAGGGCAGGGGTTCTGAATGAGTGAATGCTGACAGTGACGTCTTGAAATGCAATGCAGTATTATTTCGTTGCTGTACGTTTCATATTTTTGTCCTTTTCCTTCCTCTTCTTTTCAGAAACAAATTGGAGACTTTCTGGGAGAAAACGAAAAGTGAGTCATCTCTGTGTTCTCTTCTTGTGCTCCAAGGCATAAAAAAACCAAATGTTTTTTTTTTGTTGCTTGCTACGTGCATTGCTTGGTTTGGGGTGATGATCTTTTTCGTGGCACTTGTCATGCGATAGTTACCTTTATGAGCCTGCTAGTCAGTTAACTTGTATAGGTCACATTCTTTTTCTCAGTTTTTCGTCACTGCGACTTATATGCAATAAGACATCGTTAATTTAGACTCCGAGAGAGCGCAAAAAATTTCAAAATTATCTGAAGGTCAAAATATCGAATGCCCCCCCCCCCCGCAGTCATCGATCATTTATTCAGACCTCATGAGGCCCGCAGAAAAATCCAAAAGAACAGATTCAGAATAAAAGTAAGAAATTACTTATTTTTATGTACTACAGTCGAACCCCGCTACAACGAAATTCACAAGGTGCGCGAAAAATTTCTTTGAAGGGGAAATTTCGTTGTGTGGCGAAATCAGCCCAAAAAACTAAGATCTGACTGCACTGTTCAAAAATATCATTTATTTCCAAAAAATTCGGTCATCTTGACTTGCGTCCTTTTAGTGGACATGAGCGTCGTGGTGCGAGTTTCACACTCGGCCAAATATGGTACCTAGAGTAGCCAACTGTTGAAGATAATAATGCTGGCATTCCGCTAGTGGTGTGCTCTTTACGTACCAGCTGGTGACTCGTACGACATCCTGTCGCGTTTGTGTCTTTTCTTCATCTCTGCAATTGCTTTTTTGCAGGTTGAACAAGGATGTCATGTGTGCCTACGTAGACCAGATGGACTTTGCTGGCAAAGACTTTGTATCTGCGCTACGATGCTTCCTTGAAGGCTTTTGGCTGCCCGGTGAAGCGCAGAAGATCGATCGGCTTATGGAGAAGTTCGCTGCTCGATACTGCGAGACCAACCCGAAGTGAGAGGCCTTTCTCAGTTTTGTGTTTCTGCGTGCTTTGAACATATGCTAGACGGAATGTCTTTTTTTTATTTATGAAACGCAAAAATAAAAGACATCTCACAACACTGGCGACCTGAGCTAGGGTTGCAGGAGCTACTAGTGCCATGATGTGTAATACCTTTTCTGCTTGGTTGATACCCTGTGATTCTTTTCCCTTTGCACTTGGCATCATTATGGCCCATTTTTTGCCACTGTATTTTCTGAGCAATTGTTACCATTTTTTTTTTAGCGTGTAATTTACCTCGAAGAGTCATTTTGTTGAAAAAGACTAATTGCGGCATCATTTTAAGTGACACGGTGATGTCACAACACTGACTGTTTGAAGAGCACAGGGAGCACTAACAGGCTTTTTAAGTTTTTATGAAAGCTTTTCTGGCACAAAAAAAGGCCTTGAAGTTTGTGAGAAATGCACTGGAAAATACCTTGAGAAGCTGAAGTTCAAGTTTTTGGTGGAAATGTATACAGTAATACCTCGTTGATACAGCCCTGGTTCACAGTCCTGGTTACTGTATCTTTGATGCTAGTATGCTGTGTGGTGAACCGGCGTAAAAATTGTGGCCCTTTTGTTGGCCTAGGCAGATCGTTGCTTCATGTTAGAAGCATTACCAGGAACTGCTGGCTTTCTTCATTTCGTTGTTTGTAATGTTATTTATATGTTTGCATAAATTTATGACCATTTGCGCATTTTTCTTCATTGCGAATTGAAAAGAGGACGGACTTCACGCCTAGGAGGGTTGTTTGGTGCTAAGGTAGTTCACGCTGTGACTTTGCAATCAAGGGAGTGAATAGGCATGTCTTGAAATATAGAATTCAGGGGACTTTCCTTCCCAGGTGGGAGCTGATGTTATGCTCATCTTTTCTGTGAATTTTAAAGACAGTACTGTTGCACGTGTTTTCTCGTGTTCTGTTCCTGAATCAGCATTGCCCTGCCCCTGTTGTGTGTTGCAGCAATCGACTGTTTGCGAGTGCAGACACGGCCTATGTGTTGGCATATTCAATCATCATGCTTACCACAGACCTGCACAGCCCCCAGGTAAGCACTACCACTGCTCAGCTTCGCAACTTATCGCTTGAACGTTATTGTGTTGGCCACAACCAGCTACCAGCATTAACCAGCATTAATGTTATGTGCTGCATCCGTCAACTCATTCTTGTGCTCCTGTGCTGTCGCATGGTCGATGAAAGGCTTTTACTTGATATGGAAGGAAATAATGATAGTGAATCAAGAGGTGGGGAAGTTTGTTGAAACAAACTACCGCCCAGGAGAGCAAGCTGCCGGGCTAGTTGGTGATGCATGTTGTAAACTAGGAAGCGCAAAATACCGGACGACGGACAGAGTAAGGGACACAAAAGCGCTCGTGAACCTGTTTTTTGTGTCCCTTACTCTGTCCCTCGTCCGGTATTTTGCGCTTCCTAGTTTTCAAAACTACCGCTGCTTAGCCATGGGGTGTGATGAGTGGCCAGCGCTAGCTGTTTAATTGCAAGATCGTTAACACAATGGTGGTGCCATGCATGACTGCCACTCACCAAACACAACTAGCCGCAGTAGCCTATGGGCGATTCAGCAGATTTGTGCGTGAGGGGAAGTGTTCCCTGCACCATGGTCTGGGTAAGGGCCTTTGCTGGAAGGTAGCGTCGAAGGTAGAGTGTTCATAGGGTGCCTGTGCCCGAGTCTGCAGCTTTGTGCATATGTACTACATAATAGTGGTCTATCTTTTAGTGCATTAGCGCTGGAGCTTCCACTCAGGCTCTTGGCTGTTGTCTCTACGGTCCCCTGTATGATTTGTTGGTGGAGGCATTTGTGAATTTCTAGACTCTGTGGTGTTTCATTACTTTTGCTGTGCACTCATTGCCTGGCAGGTGAAGACGAAAATGACGAAGGAGGATTACATCAAGATGAACCGTGGCATCAACGACAGCAAAGACATACCTGAGGAAGAGCTGTCAGCCATCTACGATGAGATTGCTGGCAACGAGATCAAAGTGAAGACCACTGCCAGCCGTGTGACGGGAAAGCAAAGTAGGGAACCTCGCATTTATTCTGTTCTCGATTGGTCATGACGTGAACTTCTAGGGCAGCGCTGTTTATCAAAATGTTGTGCTGAATGTAAAGAGGGTCAGAAGAGTTTCAGACTTACCACCCTCCCTCGATGCAAGAAATTTTTAGAACTGGCTACCTATACAGTGGCTAATAAAGTGGCTAAAAGACCTCGGAAGCACTAAAAGAAATAGCATTTTATGATTAGCCCAAACTAGGTGAGCACAGTTGTCATTGTTGCCCTTTGCTCCCCGTGTGTCGTCACAGATGTATCAAGTGAGAAGAAGCGCCGACTTCTGTACAACATGGAGATGGAGCAGATGGCACGCACCGCCAAGGCGCTCATGGAGAGCGTCAGCCACGTGCAGGCCTCCTTCACCTGCGCCAAGCACCTGGAGCACGTCCGACCTATGTTCAAGGCACGTGTGCATCCTCTGCCTGTGTCGTTTCATAGCTGAGGAGCTCTTGGAGCCTTACGAGCTAGTTTAGTGTTTCACGGGAAAAGAAACATTGTAGTGTGACCGAAAAACTATATAGTTAAACCTTGATTAAACAAAGTCGGTAAAACTTGCAGTTTTGCTTCATGACATTGAAATTTCGCTGCATTGAAATCAGTCTCCTAGCATGCTAATGTTCCGCCAAAAACACACTGCAAATCACTGCAGGAAAAACGTTTATTTGCAATGAAAGTGGAGATGCTGATGTCGCAAGCCACCCCAAGCACCTCGTGGATGATGGGGGTGACGCACCCATCTTGTCTTGCTCAGTTTCTTTTATCTATTCCCTGGTGTGACGATTTGAGCATGCTGTTGCTAATTGGCATGCAGACATTTTCATTGCTAAGTTCCTTGAGCTTTAGTGTAATTTGATGTGATGTTTTGTGTAATTTGAGAGAGATGTAAAGAATTGAACATGGAGTATGCTTTATTGCTGAGGTCTAGTGATCTTAGGGTATGTTTATTGTCTCCAGAAAAATAGCCATTTTTTGGTTTTGCAGTGGAACATAGAAAATTCCAGTAGTAGTAGCATACATCGCATTAAGAACAAGCGCTAAAAAACACACACAGAGGACGAGACGAGACACACAGAAGGCGAGACACACGGATCAGTGCCTTCCGTGTGTCTCGTCTTGTCCTCTGTATGTGTTTTTTAGCGCTTGTTCTTAATGCGATGGATCACAACCAACTCGCCCAATCCTCAGTTCTTCTACAGTAGTAGCATACGGTTAATTTTTTACGGAGTTATTCAATGTGACTTTTTTTCTTGTTCCAGCTGGCTTGGACTCCGTTTCTGGCTGCGTTCAGTGTTGGGCTGCAGGACTGTGACGATCCGGAGATCGCGGCGCTGTGCTTGGACGGGATTCGTTGCGCCATCCGCATTGCTTGCATCTTTCACATGACTGTGAGTGAGCTCTGGCGTGGTGTTCTTTTTGCAGGCTGTGTTTAGGACAAGCACGGCTCGTTAAGAGATGGACAAGGCTGCTGTTGATGCAAGGTCTCCCCCACTTAGAAAACAGAGATAGTTCCAGCCAAATTGAGCACCTCTTTTTTCATGTTTTCACTTCTCTAAAGGTGCAAAATCTCACACATTTAGTATGACACTGCTGTGCACGATTAGGGTGCTTGCCTTATTTTGGGAGCAAAACGTTTGACTGTATTGTAAGCAAACGCCATTTGTTCTTGAAACTGTACAGCTCAAGCAAGCTCGCAGTTTTTGAACTAAGCGCATTTTTATCTCCATTGGGGATGCTAGGGTGGGTGCTTGCTCGCGATACTTTAAGATCTTGATATGGTAATGGCGCCGTCCTCTTGTCCTTTTGCTTGTGCATGTGCAGCTGGAGCGCAACGCATACGTGCAAGCACTGGCGCGCTTCACGCTGCTGACAGCGAACTCGCCCATCACGGAGATGAAGAGCAAGAACATTGACACCATCAAGACGCTCATCACGGTGGCGCACATGGACGGCAACTACCTGGGCAAGTCGTGGTTGGACATCCTGCGCTGCATCTCCCAGCTAGAGCTGGCCCAGCTCATTGGCACAGGGGTCAAGCCACGCTACCTCGGTGGCTCCGGCTCCGGATTGGCTCAGGCTGCGGCTGGCGGCGCCCATGGGGCCCTCCAGGACAGCGTGCTCGACCCCATGGAGTGTGAGTCTCTGTTTTATGGAACAGTGTTGGGCACTATAAGTATGGAAAAGTAGAAAAGATAGGCTATTTGGTGGTCGACGCAGATGGTGGAGTTATACAGGACACCACGGGTAGGATCAATTTCTGCGCTGTTTCGTTGACTATTGACTGACGTCTGCAGCCCTCATGAACATGATGTCGTGTCTTAGTAAAAGCATGTGCATCAACGTTTTGGGAAAACTTGCTGCTCTGAGTAAGAAAAGAAGTGAAAAAAAAAAGCTTCTGGACTGTTCTGGTGCACCACTCTTCTCTGTCCAATCTTCCTCAATGTATGTCTATCTCCTTGTTCTGTGTGGATTTTTTTCTTTTTCTTTGTGTTCTAGTTCTAGTAACAACCACATTGGAGCTATTGAAAACAGGTAGCAGAGGCATCGGGGTTTGAAGGCTGATATCTAACGGGCTCATTTCTTCTGGTGGCCCTAGTGACGCGTCCCGGACTGCCCATGGACCAAAAGCAGATGGCGATGCTTCAGGAATCCATGGGGGAGACCAGCTCCCAGAGTGTTGTCGTGGCTGTGGACCGCATCTTCACGGGGTCCACTCGACTGGACGGCAACGCCATTGTGGACTTTGTTCGGGCCCTCTGCCAGGTAAGAGGGCTCGGCGTGTTTACCTGGCTGCATTAAATTCTGGGAGCATTTTCCAAAGGTCTCATGCCATGACTGAGTCAATTTCACTCGCCCTTGCCTCAAAAGAAAAAAAAAACAGGTCCCCTAATAAGAAACCTGCTTTTCTTTTTTTTCTTTGCCATAATAAAGAAGAATGGAAAAAAAAGAAATGGAATAACTCAATCAGGCTTACACTCCTTTTCATACATAGCAGGCAGCGTTCTGGAGGCTGCAGAAGTAGTGCTGCGCGAAATCACATTACTCAACCCGACCGCGGCGGCTGCGTTTTTATGGAGGAAAAACGCTAAGGCGCCCGTGTGCTGTGGGGATGTCAGTGCACGTTAAAGATCCCCAGGTGTTGGAAATTATTCCGGAGCCCTCCACTACGGCACCTCTTCCTTCCTTTCTTCTTTCACTCCCTCCCTTATCCCTTCCCTTACGGGGTTCAGGTGTCCAAAGATATATGAGACAGATACTGCGCCTTTTCCTTTCCCCAAAAAACCAATTATTATTCAACCACATATCATTCGCTCTTCTTGAAGTGTCGGTGAGTGGACCAAAGCTAGGAGCGGTATAAAATGAAGCCGTAGCACTGAAAATTACAGCCATGCTGTGAGGCACAGCCAAGCTGTGAGCCACTCATTGTTGGGGCCCTCTGTGTGTAATTTTTGACCGAGTTTGAACTACTTTTTAGGCACGGATGGATTAAGAGTGGTTCACCGTACCAACCACGTGTCATATCGCCACATGTAATTCTTGTCTTTCAAAGTCTAGATGAGTTGCACAACGATAATGTGGCAAGAGGCAAGGCAAAGTCCTGGAGACTGCCAGTCACAGCTGTAAAAATCTGTCGCAGCGAAGTATGTCTGCATTCACTTTGGTTGTGTGAAAAACTACTTTTTGGGCGGGGACTCGGCCTGCGTGAACAGGTATGCTAGCTTTGGCAGCAGTGACTGCTAAGTACGAAATAGGCTATAGAATGTTCAGAGAGAAGCTGTACATTAGGCGAATCAAACTCTGTGTGTCTTACTTCAGTGCCTTATTTTTTCTTTGCCACGCACCAAATGAAAACACAGGTCTCCCTGGAAGAGCTGGCCAACCCATCGCACCCACGCATGTTCAGCCTGCAGAAAATTGTGGAGATCTCGTACTACAACATGGGCCGCATCCGACTGCAGTGGTCGCGCATCTGGGAGGTGCTGGGTGAGCACTTCAACCGCGTCGGCTGCTCGCCCTCCGAGGATGTGGCCTTCTTTGCACTGGACTCTCTGCGCCAGCTCTCGATGAAGTTCATTGAGAAGGGCGAGTTCCCCAACTTCCGCTTCCAGAAAGACTTTCTGCGGCCCTTCGAGCACATCGTCAAGCGTAACCGGTCACCCACCATCCGCGACATGGTTGTGCGCTGCGTCGCCCAAATGGTCAACTCGCAGGCAAGTGGGCTTTGCCCCCCTCTGTCTCTTTGCATCGTGTCTGCAGTGCATGTGTTGACTGTTCCCTTCTAAGGTGCAGCACGCCCAAAAATTAAAGTTTGTAATATCTAACATGTCTTGAATCCCAGATACCGAAAACGGTGTTTGGTTACTGCACTTTATTTTCGTTTTCACATTTTTCTGTTCAAACTACCGTAAAAACCGGAATATAGGTCGAACTTTTTTCAAAAAGTCATGGTGAGGTGAAATGGTGAAAAGTCGACCCCCGTCTTATATACCGGTCATCGCCGGAAAAACTACAGGAAGTCTTGCAACAATGGGTGGCTGAAGTCAACAGCCTCCATCACGTCAGCAGCAGTGCAGCGTGGTGGCACCGCCATTTTGTGTTTCCGTCGTTGCAAAGCTATTTCATTAAAAGGCTGCTTTCTCACATTTTGTTCCAAAATGAGCGGAAGCCAACGGAAATTCACCGTCACCTTCAAGAAAAACATGATTGAGTACGCGGAAGCTCATAGCAACCTGGTGGCAAGGCGCGAATTTGGAGTATCCGAAAAGAGAGTTCAGTACCGACAGAGGCAGAAGCTGCGTATTACAACTTGCAGCAACCAGAAGAAAACATCATTTCGTGGGCGGACCGCAGCATATCCAGAATTGGAAGGAAAGGCCACTGCCTGTGACTGCCGAATGCATTCACGTGAATGCGGTATAGATCACACGTGCCTCTAGACTCACGAGGGCGCAATTCAAGGGCTCACCATCCTGGGTGCTGCGATTCATGAAGGGAAGGGCTTCGCTCTACGGCGCCGTACTTCTGTGTGCCAGAAACAAACACGCGAGTCGATGGGCACGAGATTCTGTTAAAAATCTGGCGGGTGTACATACGAGCAGCATTTAAATGAAAATAAATACTGTCACTATTGTGCAACCTGTTGAGTCGCATTTGTTTCAAGGTAAGGGTGTCTTTCGGTACTTTTTCCATTGGAAAAGGTTTTTTTTTCATTTTTAGTATTCGTTAGTTAGGGAGGTCGACCTATATTCCGGTCCGACCTATAGTCCGTTTTTTACGGTAGGTAGTTTAGTTCCTGCACTGAAGGTGAACTGTTTCTCCTCCTTGCAGGCGGCGAACATCAAGTCTGGCTGGAAGAACATTTTCAGCGTGTTCCACATAGCGGCGTCGGATCGGGATGAAGGCATCGTGGAACTTGCCTTCCAGACAACGGGCCGTATTGTCACACAGACATATGGGCAGCACTTTCTGGCCCTCGTAGACTCTTTTCAGGTTTGTTTCGATTTTAGCGCGTTTGTGACTGATGCAAAGTGCATGCTGAAGGAAAGGGTTTGCAACACCATCTCTGTGGAAGTTGCCTGAAGTGAAAGATGTTTTTGTCTTCCAGCTGAATAGAAGGACATGCCTTTCAACACGAGGCATAGTGTACAGCTGGTAACGTCCATTTGTCCATGCATCATAAAAGCTGCTATACTAGACTACTTAGCACAGTGGACTGAACTGGGTCCAGCATGTGACAGTCACTGATGTCACAGTGGGGCCACTATGCTTCCTAGCTATCATCTCCCTGAGGAATGGCGAATTGGTTGTTATGTAGGCTCCGGATCAAACTCTAGTCACCACAACTGGTGTGATGTTTCAACCACACGGTCTTGAGTGCTTAGCACTTATCCTCCAGCTTTGCCAACAGGCTAATGGCTGCTGACAAAAGTTAATCACTACTTTAGCAAGTGCATATTGTACTGAGTTTCTTCAAAAGAGGGACTCATTGGAGTTTCGAGAGTGGCGGTCGCAAAATTCGATGTACCAGTGAAAAAGGCAATGTACAAACTTATTGTGAGGTGACTGTGCACTTGAAGATGCAAATATCCCCGATTTAGGCCTGAGGATTTTAAACCTGCCTCCTGGCATGTGGGGTAGCCATATATTCATGGTTTTATGTGCTGGCCATTAGCGAATTTCGCCATTGGGCCTGAGTGCTTGTCATACTTTAGGAAGGGGGAGAAACTGGGCCACTGCTACTGGGAATGCGTTGGGTCTACTTAAATTGGTGATCGTCATTACCATGCGCATGGGTGCACTTCTTTCCCATGAACCACGTCCTCTAATGTAAGCCGTGTCATCTGCTAAATGTGCTTTCTTGATACAGGCAAAGGTATCTTGAATCTCTTATGCTGTAAAACCTCGTTGATGGGTTCCCGGTTCATACAATTTTTTGGTTCATGCACTCAAAATTGTGGGCAATAGAAATGTCCCATACAGTTATTCTATTTTTCTTCCAGTTAATACTTTCCTGGATAACACAATTTCTTGGCTACTGCTTTCAAAATTGCGACATATTCTGGTTGTATATTACGCTTAGCGACCTAGTCGCACATGTGGAAACGCGCGAGTGTGCCGAATCTGGGAGCACGCTTCATAGATCTGGAATGCAGCGGCAGTCACCAGCCATGGTGGCTTCTTTGAAGTGCATTGATGCCAAGAGGCGAAACATGAAAAAGAAGAAGAGAAAAAGTGCGCTACCTTGAGTGCATTGTTCCCACATGGGAGAGCTGAGAATTGCAGCCATGTGCTTACATACGAGCAGGCCGGACCTGGCCGCATTGCATTTGTACAAGGGGCGAAGCTTCAAGGCTGGTTCACATGCAGGTGACTGAGCAGTTGAGCAGCGCATCGCAGTGAAAATTTCCAAGTTGTTGGAGCCTCGGCACTTGCCACCGCGGCCACTCAGAACAGGTTTTTGCGCTGCGGCGGTGGGATTCCCTAGCATTTTCGTTTGCATGTGAAACAGGCTACAGAAACCAAGCAACAGACCCCGGCAGACCACCTGTTTTGCCAAGTTGCTTCCGCGCTAAGGTCATAAAAAATGCGGACTGAATTGTGCGAGCACTAGAAACGGAGCTGTTCAAATGTTGTGCCAAGAAATGCGAACTGACGCTTTCATAAAATGAAATTGTTGATAAGTGCTTTTGTACTTCATTATACTGATATGTTCTTCAAAATTAGGCAGTTTAATCATGTGTTTCCCGAGACGACATGTTTATTTTTCACATTTAATCTTATCAACGAGGTTTTGCTGTTTTACCATAATAGTGTCAAAAAACACACTCACTTGTTGATGGTAATGGTGACTGGCACTGTACCTTGAAATCGTGAACTGCTCTACATAATTTTCACTGTCAAATATCCCTGCAAAGAATTTATATGAGCTTTGCATTTTATGAGCATGCTTCTCTTGTAAGACGCTTTTTCGGGGAAAATTTGTTTTGTACTGGAGGTAAAGGGAATGCCGCTCAACTCAGATGCATGCCCAGCCAAAAGGTAAAGCTCTTGCATAATGCCAGGTTGTGGTTCTTGTTTTCCTTGCACAATCTATCCTTACAGTGGCTTGTACATCTCTAGGGGCACCAAGTCACAGTGACAGAAGTGTTCTTGAGAGGCTTTGCACTCTTCATGTCATGCAGGATGCGGTGAAGTGCCTGTCTGAGTTTGCATGCAATGCATGCTTCCCCGACACATCGATGGAGTCCATCCGGCTGATCAGGCACTGTGCCAAGTATGTGGCGGAGCAGCCACGGACCTTCCGCGACCACAACATGGAGGATCAGACAGTGCCGGAGGAGGACCGGGTCTGGGTGCGCGGCTGGTTCCCCATCCTTTTTGAGCTGTCCTGCATCGTCAACAGGTGAACCACACATCCACCGCATTGAAGTTGCGAATGCAAATCATTTGTTGAAGATGTTTTTTGTAGTTGTGTCATTCTGACCTCTGCTACCTGTCTGCTGTCTTTGTCAGGGGCTTCGATATCTTACAGAAAGTTGCAAGAACAGAGATTCAGCCAGCTGTCGTTGCAGTGTTTACAGTCACTACAAGTGTTCCTTGTTGCAATGAGTGGCCAAGCAAATCATAAGATCGGTATTTTTCAACCTTTTAATTTCTCATCTTTTGTAATCTGACTCTTTTCCCCATCTATCACCAGTCTGAGTATAGCAGTGCTGTTAAGACTGCTTGAATTAGCCCATCAGTTTAGAAGGTAGCATGAATGGAGTGGCATGAAATAAATATCCTACACTATACAGGCTTGCGTTAAATGTTTGGGCCAAACAGGACATCATGAAATCCTTCTGTTAAGGAGTCAGAAATCAGTTCTTATTTCCTGCGCGTTAATTAATGCGGTCAGAGCAAGAACTCCTCTCCTCTCGCCTTACTCATTTTAAATGTAGCCTAACACTACAGATTCCATGTGCTGATGCGTGTGGTGGGCGCTGAACTTCATGCTGCCCTGTGGAATTGTGCAGGTGTAAGCTGGACATCAGGACACGGGCACTGACCGTCATGTTTGAGGTGGTCAAGACATACGGCTCATCGTTCCGGCCCCACTGGTGGCAAGACCTGTTCCAGATCATCTTCCGCATCTTCGACAACATGAAGCTGCCTGAACGGCACAACGAGGTGAGAGGTGGCATCGCCACGTACTGGCCTGCGTTTCTCTCTGGAGCGTATCTTGGTTTAGGCCACTCAGGGGGAAATTGAATTTGGAGCATGTCTGTGTGATGTGGTGATAGGGCTTTTTACCTGCTGCTAGTGGAAGGTGCTTTCCACTCAATGCTAGATTGAACTTGATTTTTCTCATCTGGTTGACGGTTTAGGATCTCCCCCTTAAACGCTTCTTCACTCGAGCAGAGAGAACCTCTAGAGCTGCTTGGTCATCAATCAGTACAGCATTGTTCAAATTATTTATCAGCAGGGGGAAGCAAGCACTTTTTTTTTTAACTATAAAGCTGAATGAAGTCTCTCAAGCATTTTCAAGTAGCATAATGCAATGAAATTAGCGCTAAAATAGAGATAAAACACAAGGAATGAGACACGCATGACGATTAACAAGCTTGTTAATTGTCATGTTTGCCTCATTCCTTGTCCTTTATCTCTATTTTTATGCTAATTGCTTTTCATTATGCAACACCAACTAGCCTGACAGCAGGCCCTTTTGAACTGTATTTTCAAGTAGGGGTGTGTGAATATTCGAAACTTCGAATAATTTTCTCATATAATTTGCTATTCAATTCACACCGCTGTTTCACTTTTCGAATCTCCTAAACATTCAGAAATTACGAAATTCTTGTTAATTCAGACTCGCGGCTGAAATTCTACGACATTCCTGAATGGCAGTACCTTGCATTTGCCACATGAGTTTACTTGGTCTTTCCTCATAGAAACATCTGCTAACGCGCAGCAAAACCCCGCGTGTGGTAATGCTAGGCCTTGCAGAAAATCGGTGCGCTGACGGCCATTGAGTGCCGCCATGGCACGCTCGCGGCTCCGAAAACGAAATGTAGCACCACGTGTCACGTCAGCGCGTATACAGCCTGCAGGTGGCTGGGAACCTGACTGGCAGCAATGCTCTCGATTAGATCCGTGAGCGCACGGAAGCTGCTTGGCTTGTGGAAGATAACAAAAAGGGCGAAGTTGCAGCCCGTGCGCGCATGTATGGTTGTTTCGTGGTGACCGCTCGGACCGTTTATAATTTTTGTCAGTTCGAATCTAGAAACAGTGTTTCTTAGGCCACACAGGACAAAAAACAAAACGTAAGTCAGAAGCCAGCCCACACAGCTGCACTGCCTACAGTGCAGTGCACGTGCTGGGACACCTAAAGGCATAACTTTCTTTTCTCAGCTTGGTGGTTCATGTCAGTGTGTGGGTGATTGGGGCCCATCACAGGGCTTGCAGTCCAGTGAAATCAGTACATGAGGGCTAAGCGGACCACATGTTGTCGTGAATGCTGCGTTTCAGGCTGCACGCAACAATGGGTGCTTTGTCTCCAGGCATTGATGGAAGTGTGGAACGGGATTGTTCCGCTCAGGTTGTTGCTCTTCTGTTTGTTTTGTGAGCCGTCTTATGTTTTGCCAGCAACGGCTTGCTTTGCCCTTAATCAACCACTGATGTCACTCCTTCTGTAACAACGCACTATCTGGCCACCTTACAGTGCTTCATGACTGCATTCAGTAAACTCCCTTGTCATGTGAGCATTAAGCCAATTGTGATAGGTTTTTTTTTTTTTACTGACAGCACTGGTTATCCAAAGAACTCTAAATGAGGTATTAGTCTACAAAGTAAAATTTATTGCTATATTAGTACTCCATGATTCCCCCTTCCTGATAGGCCTTACAGGTAGTATAACAAATTACGCTTATGATAGGGAAAAACAAAGGTTGTTTGCTATATCTTTGGTTCTTTTCATAGCTGTGTTTTATGGAAAAGTGTTTTTCTATTCAGATTTATGTGATTTGATAATCAGAATTATTTTACTCGATTTGCGACCAATTTTTATTATTTGCATTCGTGTCACATTCAAAAATTTTATATTCGCGCGCCTCTAATAAATTTTTTTTTCTGGCCATGCTTCGCAGACCATTTCATCTGTAACTTAACTTTGCAGTATTTGAAAAATATTTGATTCGAGTTGCAATTTTTAATCGTCATGTTTACTTTGCACTTGAAATTTTGATATTTGCACAGTTCTATTTTTAAGCATTCCTCAACTTAAACTTGGACTGATTTTGATTTGAACATACGGTATGCTATGGGACTGTGTCAGGTGTTTGAGGTGCTTTGTTCGCACAACTGTGGATTGTGTTAAGGTGCCTTGAAAGCTGAAGTACCAGTGGAGGAAATTTATATACTATTTCTGGTTGCCGTTTTAATGACACTCAGGTAAATATAGTTTAGTTTAGCGAACAGGTTTGCTGAATGTTAAATTAAACCAGGGATTTGTTTCAGAAAAAATTTAGCTCCACTGTATGTTTAAGCATTAATTTGTTCAGTTTTGGCGGATTTTCCAATTTTTTTTATTCATGAAATTTTAATTAATTTTTCTAATAAGCAAACTTGGTGAATTGGCAGGTGTCCATTTTTGGGGTTCGCTAAAATGGGATTGCATTTTTTATGCTTGGATTTCGTCCTCTTTTTGATTATTGGAAATTTGGATGATACCCAGATTTTTCACAGCGGTGTGAGATTCACGTCACTTTGAAATTATACAGTATTCGAGTTCCTCAAGACAGTTTAAGAGTAACTTCGTATGCCACTAAACGCAGAACGCTGCGGCCTCATTTAATAAATACTATGGAAAGTAGCTGACCTTCTAATGAAAGCACCTTTATTGTGCATGCAGTGTTGTGAAATGCTCTTTTCGTCAGTCTTAAATTCAACAGTTCGCGTAGTTATACAAAATGTTGTGGCCAAGATGCATATATATTTTCGTTGCAGTCATTCTAAGCGTTTTCATCAGTCAAAGGTCACACCATTCTTTACGCTGTGACGGAACAGGTCTGAGAGCGTATTGAAAAGTCAGTGCTAAGTTACAGATCACTCTCAAAACAGGGCAAGTCATAGCGTTACCCAATATCACCAGTTATTACTGGTAAGTACGCTGGTTATAAAATTAGCGACAGCATATTTGGCTTAATGCAGGTGGCTTGATGCAGGTGGCGTTCACTTTGAAAGCACCACCGTGTCTTCATACCACCTGCATAAAGTGTTCAAGAGGCAAACTGTGCAGAATTGCTCTCGTAGGCTACCATTGCGTGCACAATAGCATCTTGCACAATAGCATCCTGCACGTGCGGGATTCGTTGTTCTGCCGAATGTGTAGTCTTGCAAAACCTGCTCTGCTAAAGCTTTTTGTTGATGTATCCTCTATGTTGTCGATAAATTGTCGATACGTTGTCAATATGTTGCCGATCCTCGCACAGAAGGCGGAGTGGATGACGACGACCTGCAACCACGCCTTGTATGCCATCGTGGACGTGTTCACCCAGTACTACGACGTCCTGGGCAACCTGCTACTGGACGACCTCTTTGTGCAGCTGCACTGGTGTGTGCAGCAAGGTGAGGGAAGTTTTATAACTGAGCAGGTGTAAGCAGAGAGGCGCAAGGCTGGGACAACAGCTGGTTTGAGCTCAGGCATGATGTTCTTTTTTTTTGTATTTGCGCACAATGCAGTGCTCCACATTTCTGGAAAAGGGACGAGGCCGTGTGCTTGCGGCTTTGCTTTGTGATATTGTTTTATGTGCGGGGGCATTGCTTGCAGCAACAGTTCTGGGAATTTTTCGCGTCATAATTTATTTGACCTTTCTCGGTGGTGTAGAGGGGCTGGAAAGAAAGGTGATAGAGCTGAAACTGGGCCAACTGCCCAAGCATGCTAGTGCATCCCTTGCACTGGTTAGATAAGAGGTGGCACCTTCTCTTGGCACCCAGCATATACTGGCTGATCAGTTTAGGCGGGGACACTTGTCTTAGACCTATTTTCCTTATTTGTTGTCCAATGCTAGTGAAACTGTTATCACCTTGCTCGATTTTCTTTGCTGATTTTAAATCTGCCTTTGCTTTTTCTGTATGTTAGTCAGATCCTAAGGTAATCATTTTAATTAGTAATTGATTAGTACCTCGGCAGAAAAAAAGTTGCTCAATAAAAAAAATCACATTTGATGCATGGCTACATCATTTAATGTGTAAAGACCGTAATAATCATTCCTCTTTTCTGATATTACCTTTATTAGTAACCTTACAGCACATGGATTCAAGGTGTGGATATCATGCATCGATAAACTTTGCAAAATCATCAGTTTTAAAGTGTGATTGAACAATTATGGCTTGACCATTGCAAACTCTGCACCTTTATCTTTCCTTCAAAAACTAAATGACTTCTCAGTCTGTCATAGATGCTGAGATATCTACCTACTTTTACAAATTCAGCCCGCACAGTGATTTAAATTTGTTACTATGGTAAAAAAATTTCCGGTAGGAAAAATTGGCACAGTTAGATAATAATAGCTGAAAATGTCATTTTTAGAAAATCGATTTTTTTGGGGCCATATTGTGATACTAAAGACCAGTGTCCCCCTTTAACATGCCAAACATTCAATGGTGGCATGCATCAACATCTCGTAGGCTCATAGGTTCTTGAGATTAAATTTTCGCACTTTGCCTATGTACAGTACTCACGGATTGAAATAGGACATTCTGAGCGCAAGCCTTGCAGTGCCACGCAGGCATGTGGTAAACCACAGTCCGGCTCGTTGGCTACTGGAAGGAACAATTCTGCTTTGTAGATGTTCTCCCCCTCGCGCCATACCACAATGCACCACCTTGGTTCTATGAGCATCTACTGGCGGCGCTCCATGAAGCGACGGCCACGCGCTCCGAATGTCCTATTTCAATCCGTGAGTACTGTACATACCTCTTTGCAACCAGAAAAAAAGTCTTGTCTATTTTGCTCTGATGTGTCAAACGCACCAGAAACGTTGGACTTTGTGTGCAGCGCCATGGGTGGCAAGATGTATTTCTGTGACTTTTTTCGTTGAAAAATGGAACACCAACATGATACCACCCACCCTGCCCCCTGTCATGTTGGTATACCACAGCATTAAAGCAGAGCAGTTTGGTGTTCATTACACAAAGGTGACCTCATAAGCTTGAAAATTTTTCCAAGGGTGCTTTGTTCTAAAACTGTGTGGGGTAGACTTCTTTGGGTTTGTGACTTTGACTCTGATGTTTGAATTTTGGACTGCCTTGTACCCGAGCAGCTGCAGGCTTGGAATGCCCATTTGTTTTTTTTTTGTTTGTGGCAGCTACGCACTCCATCACTTAGAGGGAAAAAAAAAAATTTTTATGAAAAGGATGTCATAATAGCATAACATTCCACTCACAGGAAGCTTAATTCCATAGGAGTACTGTTGGTGCTCCTCAGGAAAATACAGTTCACGATAAAAAAAGAGAGGGGTGCCTTTTACTAAGCCGCAGTCCGCTTCTTGTGTACAGACAACAAGCAGCTGGCACGGTCAGGCACCAATTGCCTGGAGAACCTGGTCATTTCAAACGGCACCAAGTTCAGCACAGAGACATGGGACAAGACATGCCAGTGCATGCTGGACATCTTTCGTACCACCCTGCCAGCAACGTGAGTGGTGCTCCACCCTGTCCCGGATACACCTATTTCTGGTGCATTTAATAAACGTCAGTCACAATGGTGGGATAACAGTAATATATTGTAGTGGTGTGCGAACATCAAAATGTTGGTTGCGAAGCGAGTACAAATGCAGTAAAAGCTCGTAATTCGAAAATACAGATTATCCGAACTGCCGGCTCAGTCCTGGCCAATGCCCATGTAAGTCTATGGCATTGAACGTTTGCCAATTCAGACACTGTGGGTGGTATAAACGCACAACTTATTTCTGTAATGCCTTCTTCAGTGAAGCATGCCAAGCAAGAGCCAGCTCACACCGACGCCCGTGGGTCACACTTGTAAAGTCCGAGCCATCGGCAGAACCATCATTACAGGCTGTCATGCCCAGGATCTCATTGTTGTGCATACATATCGCCTTCTTGATTCCAGTTTGGAACATCCTGGGTTCATGTGACGTCTGCCAATAAAGCGCTGTGCCAGCCTCTCTCATTGCGGATGCTTTCCGCCAGCGGTCGTACGAAGCTGGGCGTGCATAATTTTGTCTTATAATCAAGGCTTTTAATGCGTTATCCCTATGGGGGATTCTTTGGGTCCATGCCGTTTCATCGTAAAAGTTGGGTCATGGCATGCACGGAGCACGCATAATTGGGAATTTCACTGTATTTCTGAAAAAATGAGTTCTAGCTCACACTGTTCTCCGGCTAGAAAACAATCACTTTGGGCCCTATAGTTGGGCATGCCATTGGGTGAAACAGTCAGGCACACTGCCCAAATGTTGTGGAGACCTTATACAGTGCAGTCCACTTAAACGATATCGGAAAATCCGGAAAAAATGATCATTATAACCTATCATCGCTATATCTGGACTGCCATAAAAATGGCTGCCAAACATACCTTTTTGGCTCCTGACTCAAGTTTTGCACTTGCGCTGAAGAACAGTAATTGCAGAACGTACAATTTGAGAAATGACGCGTTTGTTTGTTTGTTTAACAGGCACCTCAGGCGTTAGGTGCGCTAAAGTAATTTGAGATGAGCTCTTGCTTGCGTGGCAGTTGCAGTTTCACTACTGCAGTGTGCATCGCATCCAGCTGCTGTGCGTACACTGGCAGCAGCCCTTTCGTGTGCATAAAGTCGATGAGTGATTCGATCTTACACAGCACACTTTGCATAGTCATCGGTGTTGAAGGTAGGCCAGTGTCAATTTCGTCGTCGCTGTCGCTGCTGCCGTCGCACAACACCTCACTCTGCCGTGACGACAGATTCTTGGCGATCGGCTCGTCGGTGACCTCCTCGCAGAACGTAGCAGCACTATCTGCGTTTAAGAACTCCTCCATGGACGTACCATTTCTTTCGTCGACATTTGTAGTGTGCTTCCAGAGCTCAGCAATGTCCGCAGCTTCCACTGTGTACGTTTCCACGTTAGGTGGGGGTTTCGTCCTGGCGCACGAAGCCTGCCTTCTTGAAGCAGTTTCTTATGGTGGAGGTCTTAACCTCATACTATGCACCATAAATGAAGCGCACAGCCTTCAGCAGGTTGATCTTCAAGTCCGCGGCCTGCCCTGACGTGCCGATTGCTAAAATTAGCCAATCCAGCATGTACCTTCCCTCCTTCCCATCATGCTCCTTCCGTAGCGCAAGTGAGGCGGCCGACGCGCGGAGCAACTGTTGCCGTCTTGCGGCGCTTACACCAACTCATGATGCTCGCTCTCTGTGGCTTTCGTAATCTGCACGCACGGGAAAGATGGTGGCAAGCACGGCAAACTCGCGTATCCGAAGTTTTCACCCCATCTTGACATTCAAGGGAACTTTGCACCGCGAATGTCACGCTCAGCATGGAAAACGATGTCCAGAAGGCAAAATTCTGATCGTTGTATCCGATATTCGGTCATGAACATGTCATTATATATATATGTTTTTTTTTTCCATAGCCTCAATGCTTAAGTTGATACTCACTTCAACTTATCGTTATAACCGGTATATTGTTATATGCGGTATCGTTATAAGTGGACTGCACTGTATATGAGATGGATAACACCGGTAAAGTTAATGCTCTTTTCAAAATGGTCCTCGATTCGGAACAAACTGGGCCCAATGAAGAAACTAACTGAGGTGCCACTATTAATGCTCTATGCTGGTTCCTCGGGTCTTCTTCACCATCTGCACTAAAGTCTGATGATGAAGCAGCATGCTCAGAGTCTCTGCTTCCTAGATTGTTGACAAATTCAACCATGCGTGCAGTGATATCAAGATTTGCAACGTTTTGGGGTGCGTGTTACGCTGCCAAAGGTGGCCATTCTTAACTTTCACAAGCGGTTAAAAAATCACTGTTACACGGGAAAAAGACTAAACTAAAGAGAAAATTAAACTGTAGTTTCTTAGTTTCAAGTCAAGAGGATCAGTACCTTCAGGAATGATGCTGAAATGTTTGAAATTGGCACTCGCGTTCATCGTCAGCGGGCTAACGATGGCCAGTGGGTGCTGTACGGAAAGAGTTAAAGCCAACATTACCATTTGAAAAGGCGTCAGACAAGCTGGGAGGCAAAATCAGAAGTTCGGATGCTGCACTGTTGAGATGGGAATTACACAAAATGGAGGGCTGCGGATTGATTCAAACAGGGTGAGGTATGTGAGTGCACAGCAAACGGGCATCTTTTACTTCCATTAATTTTTCCTCTGCCAGAGTGCGGCTGCCTCTGGCCCCTTCTGTGTTTCGTGTTTATGTAAGAATAGGTATATAATCTCAAAGCTTATATATATTTTCAGGTAGTCTATGTTTTTGGTTGTTTAGAGGGGCATTTCTGGCTCTTAGTTTTCATCCAAGTAGGAGTTCACCGTTTTTGTCATTCATTCATCATTGGGTTTCAGTTGTGCTCGAGTTATGGTATAGGCTGTGGCATGCCTTTGGCACATGGAGAGGGTCCTTGATTCCTTTTTTTCTTGCTTCACCCAGCTTGCTCACATGGAAGCCTAACAAAGACGGTGGTGTGCACCAGGAGCCTGTGAGCGGTCAAGATGATTCAGACACAAGATCCAGTGAGTTCGTAGTTTCTCTTTGTTGCTGAGTAGTACGTAATGCATGTGTTTACGAATGCAGTGTAATCTGAGTAAGTCAGGTTCGCTCTATTCGAATTGACAAATTATTCGAAATAATGTTTCATGTCCTTGAGAGCAACATGTCACTTGCTGCAACTATCAGTGTTGTTTCTTTGCATAAGGAGTCTGGAAGCATTGCAGCATAAGGAGTCTGGGAGCCCCTGTAGAGGGCCAGAATGCATAAGAAAGTTGCAGAAATGAGGTTGCTGAGAAGGTTGTGTGGAGTGACAAGAAAGGACAGAGTTTGGAACAACCACATACAAAGGATGGTCAAAGTTGCAGGTATTGACCCAAAAATTCAAGAAGGAATGCTGCAGTGATTTGATTATGTAATGAGGAAAGACGACGAATGTAATGAAAAAAAAAAGGTGATGAATCTGGAGAGGAGTAGAAGCTTAGAGGATGACCCAGGAAGAAGTGTGAAGATGATTTGGAAGATCTAAGAGCGAGGAAGCTCAGGAGGGGACGGCTTAATGACAGGGTTGATGTAGACAAGGATCGTTAAAAACAGTGGCCCCATATAAAAATAGGACAAGGCTGTGAAGAAGCAGCTGTCTGAGCTGTCACTATAAAACACTCGTACAGTTGGGCAAAAATTTTTTTATTTGATTTTGCTTCTTGTTCGCCCTCCTGTACCGACTTCCACACGTTTTATTTAGCCTCTATGAATGGGTACCTGCGTCGGAAGGCTGTCAGCACAGCTTTAGTGGGCCCCTTCATGCCTTCACTCACTTATGTGATTTATGTTCGAACTCATACAGTATTTAAGCCTTTGGAGGTTTTTGTGAGGTTATGAAAGTGCAAGTGAATATCTGTCTGCAAGAGACCATGAAGTCCTTCTAGTCTTAGTCACTGCAAGCATAAGCCTTAGCTAAGCCTCAGCTATCGACACATGAGCCCTTAAGGGGTGCCTGAGAAATGGTGTGCACGGAGGGTAAGAAAAGCAAAAGACTTATTGATTTTGACTCGCCCGTCGTCCTCCATAAAAATTTACAATCTACGTTATGTAGCACCAGTGATGTTGGCGATTTTCACAACCTATAGGAGGCGCCCTAGTTTATCCAATATAGTGGCACTACAGAGGACTGCTTCTGGGTACAGCTTATGTCAAATCGTGCTTGCTTTAGAATTTTACGATAAGCTCGCGCTTGTTTGTCAATAGCGACGACCTCATGTGAGCCACTATTTCGTTACTCAATGGTGTAAAAGGGCAAAGCAAGAAGTAAAGAAGAATTTTCTGCCTGGCGCGTGAAAACGGCTTGCATGAATGCGGAGCGGTGGACGTGCACTTTGGTTGGAGATAATTTAAAATCAATCACATCAGTGTTGGGAGACTTGTACAACGTGGGTGAGAGTGACGCGGCTCCGCCTCCAGCTAGGGACACCTTCGCCTCCTTCGTCCACAAATGTCCTTGCAGTTTTTGGCGAGCCAATCACAGCCCCCATATGATTGACACTGTGAAGGCAAACGTCGTCGCTGAGGCAGGTTTCACACGAAAGACCGGCGGTTGCAGTGAGGCGCGGGGATGGGAATTTTTGAAAATTTGTAAATCATCAGCTTAGGGCCTGTGCACAACGTGCATGCTCAATGGCATTTACTCAACATACTGCATGCATTAGGTGGCCACTTTCAAAACCCTTACATAGGCCCATTAGCTTGTAATGTGCACCAGAACTATCCTTCATTGAGAGAGAATGCAGAGATTAGGGCTACGTGAACAATCTGCATACATTGTGTTCAAGAGGAAAGTCTTGAAATATCTATCGAAGCCTTGAATAACCCTATAGCCATAAAAAACTTTTTGTTTAGGTTTCAGTGGCATGTTGCTGGTTGCATCAAAAAAAAAAAAAAATTGCGTAGGCCACTAACATCTCGGTGCTTTGTGGCGTGATACGTGCAGAGGATGAGGTGCTGTTCAACTCCCTGAAGATCAAGTGTGTGGTGCAGCTGGAGCTCATTCAGACAATCGACAACATTGTGTTTTTCCCCGCCACGAGTCGGAAAGAAGATGCAGAAAACCTCGCTGCTGCCCAGGTAATGTTTTTCTTAGCCGTCCTCTCCTTCTCGCCGGCAATAATTATGTGCGTTCCAAATAGTTATGTGTGTTCCGCAGGCTTCTGCGAAAGACCTAGCCAAACTGTTCTTTCTTTGTGACAAGCTTAACTGCATTGGGCATCTCACTGTGGTGTGCAGTTAGTTCATGTGCTGGGAAACTGTAGCGAGTGTGGTACTGCATGGAAATTTTACCTCTACTGTGATGTCTTTCACAGTCTCCAGATTTCTTCTTGAGAATGCACTTTGCAGTGATAAATAAAAGTAAATTGTTGTGGTTGGTAAGCAGTAATACAAGGTGTACAGAAAAGTTCGAGAGGTAATGCGTTCAGTACGGTCAAGAATTAGTAAACAAGCACATGCTTACATAAACGCTGCCTTTCTCATGGAAGTCTCTGCCACCTGGGAAGCTGTAAAATATAAAGCTTGTTTGCCATGTGCCAGTGACAAAATTGGTTCACACAGGAGCACCTGTGTGTATCGCCTCTCTTGTGATGTGCATGTGTTCTCACTAAGTGTTACAAGATATAGATGTACGAGCTCACCCATTTTTCTGCTGTAGTATCACTTAGATTTTAAAAACATAATTTGGCTGTGGGTACGTTAGCTATTAATCACACATTGGCTGCATGTTTTTCAGAGGAGTTCTTCTCGCACTAAAGTGCACTCTGCTAACTTTGAAGCTGTAATGCAGTGGGCTGCTGACGTGGAGCCATGTTTTTCGTACATGCTTGCCAGGCTGAGGAAATCGACTGAAGCTGTGTCTGCTACATTTTGATAGCTAGGAGTAACCAGCAGTGATGCTACCCTTGCGCCAAATGCACCAAACCGCGCCAAACGAAATAAGCTGCGCCATCCTGATAAAAATTGAGAAAAGTCTGCGTTTGAATGCAATTTCTTCAGCATATCGCAAGGTTGCACCATAACAATCAACATATCCACAGATCCCTCCTCGGGACGCTTGTAATAGTTTTCTGCAATTTAGTGTCAAAAATGCACCTTATTGGTTTTCTGTGGCAGTCTTAGCTACTTGGTGCGAGCGCAGGACAAACGATTAACTTTATAGCTAGCTAGAGGCCTTTGCCCTGTAGTGGGTGTAGTCAGGCTGATGCTGATGGTGGTGGTGTTGCTACACATTAAAAGGTGTTTGACCATTCCCATCAACATGTCCATAGTAGTATACTACAATATTGTGACGGTGGGTACCTTGCAACCTTTCTTTCTTCGCCATATCTATGGTTGAACGAGTTTGAGTGGTTGATCTGTGGACTGCAAGTTGCATGACAGTCTGGTAACCTTTATATTTCAACTCAATCAGATCGCCGGGTTTCGATGCATGGCCCAAGTGGGGATTTTTTGGAACTGGTATGGATAAGGAACTCTGCCCGTAGAAATATGTTTGACTTCATTGTGTTGACCTTAGCCTGTGGTCTGTCTGTGTGTCTTTCTCATAGGCGGAGGTGGCGCCCCCGGCGCAGCAGGCCGCGTCTGTGGCCGGTGGTGGCCAGCTGGAGCAGCGCTTTGCTCGCTCCCTGTCCCTGGACCAGCAGCAGCAGCAGGAGGAGCAGGGCATGTACAGCTTCCTGACGTCGGCCCAGCTGCTCCAGCTGGTCGACTGCCTGCTCGAGTCGCACCGCTTCGCCAAGTCCTTCAACTCGGACAGTGAGCAGCGCAATCTCCTGTGGCGCGCGGGCTTCCGCGGCAACGTCAAGCCCAACCTGCTCACTCAGGTGGGGGTCGTTCTGATGGTGGCTCTCTCAAAGTGCCTGCCTTGCTCCTTGCTGTTGCCAGTGACTCGGGTTGAAGAAGTCTGGGAGTGCTCTAATTGAAAAAAAAAATTTCTTTTTTTTTGAAGAAAGGAAATGATTTCGCAGTAACTGTCTTGCATATCTCAGTAAACATCTGAACCGTGCCATAAGGGATGGGGTAAAGGAGGGAGTGAAAGAAGAAAGGAAGAAGAGGTGCCGTAGTGGAGGGCTCGGGAATAATTTCGACCACCTGGGGATCTTTAACGTGCACTGACATTGCACACTCTCAGAGTTTGACATTGTGACATTCATGGGCAGGAGGCTACTGACCGTTGTAAAACTTTGTGGTCCACATTATTAGAAGCTTGGAGAATGTGTGCTTGTCTTCTGATAATGTGAAACCTGCATTTGTGCTCACAGTTTTAGCAGTCTGAGGCTGTCGTGGCAGTCATGGGCATTGAGGTTCACATACAGTCAGGCCCAGATATATCGAATGCACAGATTATCCCCTGGAATGTTCTGTATCAAAGTATTGGGAAACCTCTCAGTATGTTGTCAGTATGTTGAAGTTCAATTTCGCCGGCTGTTCGATATATGTAACAGTGCGACGGGTCCCTACAAGTGGCACTTTTCTTAATGGCGATATTCAATCACTCTTCGCGTGTGGAGACTGCTCAGCTGTGTGGCCTTGGACACCTGCTGGCAGTGGTAACGCTACGAAGCCGCCCGACACTGTGGACTTGCCATGTGCTTGAGAGCCACACTGGCAGTTTGAGTTATCTGGATTTCTGAATTAACAGGGGCCAAAATTAACACTTTTATTGTACTAATTGTGTATGGAAAAAACTTTGAGAATGTTCAGTCGACCAGCTAGTGTATATATTAAATTTACGGCCTGGGAGCTGCATTCTGTCGGGCACCGCTTCTGCTAATGCTGGATATAAAAGCAATTTTATCATGTACTATGAGTGATAGGTTGCTCAGATCACATGCTAGCCATTGTCTTGGTCATAGAGGTCCATCTGGGGGTTTTCTTGGCATGCGATTTTCACAAATATAGCAGAAAAAAAAGACAGTGGCTGATAGAGGGTGACTTGTCCCTTTGTGGGTTTCTTCAGGTTTTTAGCCTGTGGTCTTCTGTTGCGCTATGCTTGTTAAAGCAGGTCTGGGGGATGTCATAGATCGACAGGACATTTCGTCAGCTGCAGTGTCAGCTTTCTGTAGTGTTTCTGATGTGGCACTGCACTTATTCTTTGCTTACGTTGTCATCATGTTCTGGCACTTTAGAGAACTTGAGAGGTCTGGATAAGGTTTCTGTCGCACATGCAGCTTAGAGAAGCATATATATATATATATATATATGACCTGAACTTATCTAGGGTCCTCCTGCACACTATTGCTTGTCAGAGCTGAGAGCCCTTCTTGACAATGTCGCCCATCTTCTCTCTTATCTTTGTTATTGTTGTATCTCAAGTGGACTCATGTCTGCTTCGCACGATCTGTTCAATTGCTGTGCCTTCACTGTTGGTGACATCAGTGTTGTGCAATTGCTGTGCATGCAGTGCTGATAAGAGCAGTGAAACCAGTCACTGGCGTTAAGATATTGTGGTGGCCTTTTTGCTGCAGGCTGTTGCATTTTTGCCCCATAATTGTGATATGAAAGAACATAAAAAAAAGGAAAAAAAAGGGATTTAAAAGCTGTTTGTAAACTGGCTTAACTTAGAGGGGTCCACAGATATTCCAATCGCCAGCAGTAAAGGGTAAGGTTAGCAAGTTACAGCCTTCCCATGTAATGCGGCAAACTCTGTGCATAACTGGCGTGATTCATCAAACTGTAGTGCAGCCAAGAAACAAAATAAAATTAGCAGGGTCACGAGGTTGTGCCATGCACCATTTACTATTACACCTTTCAGGGGTTTGTTGTTGTTAGCTGTCGATGCCTTTTTTTTTTTTTGGACGAATGCTGGACCGAAGTCGATCAGCGAGAGGGAGTGCTTGTTACTTCCTTGTGTCTGTAAGAAAGGAGCCTTCATTGTCATCTGTGCGCTGTCTTTTCTTACCACAGACCACGTTTGGGAGAATCTCTGTTTACTAATACACCGAAACCAGTCTTCTTACCTCCAAAGTGCTGTGCACGTCACACTTTAAATGAAAACTGCTACAGAGCTCAGAGATTTCTGTGATGAGATTGATTTTCCAGCACCAGTTTAGCTCTAAAATCCTGTTTACAGGTTTCAGGTTGCAGATGCACGGGAGGACTGCAGCTTGTTCCTTTAAAGTCTGTTTTTGGCATGAAATGAGAATGTTAGTCGTAGTATAGAACATTAGTCGCTCTGTGGTCTTGAAATGAAAAGGTTTGACTAATGGCTGACTAAAGTGCTTTGGGAATTTGTGATAAGCTGGGCTATAAGTGACCAGTGCATTCCAACATTTTTTGCTGTCTGGGTGCTGTATACCTGCTTACTGCCAGTTATGTAATGCACGACTATAGGGAACCTGCGTTGCCCATGTCGCACTGCAATTGTTCCATTCGGTGACTAAATATGCCGTCAGCCGTTTGGGACGCTTCAAATGCGAGAGCACATTCTGAACGATTAGAGGCCCGCATTTGGCGGATAGCCTTTGTTGCCTAGCCTCTCTCGCCTTAGCCCAGATAGCTGATGCACAACACTTGGCTTCAACAGAGCGTCGAAGCCCATGCCCATAAGCTCGTGAAGGTGGTGTACAAAACCACTATGAGTGCACCAAAAAGTGCTTGCTCTTTTTGCTAAGCTGTGTGTTGCAGTGCTGCATTCAACACAGCAAACTTCAACGCAGGTTCCCTGTAGAATTGGAGCGAAGGCATCCGTTTGTAGAAGGAGGAATTGCTTTTGAACTCCTCCTAATCTTTAAGAAACATATTTTTCTGCAAATTTAACAGAAATTCTGATTTCTCATTTGCTTTACTAATCACTAGTAATCAGTGATCACTATTTCCATCCTGACAGCGCTGTGAGGCATTTTGAATGGCAGGAGTACAAGAACGCCATTGCAGCCCGAGCTTAATGTGTTCCGTTAATGCACGAAGTGGCTTAGAAAACTTGCAGGGAGCACTGTGCGTGAACGGACCATAGTCCTCACCAGTCAGTCTGTGCGGCGGTGTGCAGGAAGCGCAGAGTCTGGCGTGTGTGCTCCGGATCCTGTTCCGCATGTACCGGGACGACGGTCGCCAGGAGGCCTGGCACACGGTGCAGGACCGGCTCATTGGCGTGTGTCGTGAGGCGCTTGAGTACTACCTGGCCCTGGCCACCGAGAGCCACCGGGAGTCCTGGGACTCCCTCCTGCTGCTCTTCCTCACACGCGTCCAGCGGCTCGACGACGAGCGGGTGAGGCCCATTCGCCCAACTCTTCGTTTAAAGCTTGCTTCGCTTGAGTAGCCAAAGACGCGGTTGTGTTGTAGAGGTGCATGCCATATCACCTTTGGTTGGAGGAGGAGAGACACCACAATTTAGTTGTATGTTCTGTCTTTGGAAGGATGCATAGCTCATTAGAAAATATGGACAACCACGTTAACTGCGCGAACAAGGGGTAAATAACAGACCTCTCAAAGGTTATGTCACCAGTGCATGTGTTTCTGGTCTGGTGAGCAAAACCTGCGACTCCTGGCCACGTGCTCCCGCAGGTGCTGTGTGTACCTAGCCATCTCTAATTGGGAGAAGACAGACGGTGGGGGAGCACTCGACACATGCAGAACCGGTTCAGGAGTGAAAGTGGACGATTTTGTCCACCAGGCCATGTCCCTTTGGTGTTGTATTGTTCACACCAGGGAGAGGTCTACTTATAATTGGAATTTTTTTCTCTCATGCTGTCTTGGTTTCGGTTCCAATGGCTGAATGATGTCTGTGGCATCACAGATCATTTCAGATCACTTGAGGCACATGAAAACTGGAGTATGGTCACTGCTTTGTTCGTTTGAATTAACGGAAATTCTCAAACAAGCCTGCCCAAGAGCTGGAGTCTCAAAAAAAAAAAAAAAATTCAGGCAGTGATTATATCGCAGTTTTTCATAACTCACGTGATCTCAAGATGTCTATGATGTCACAGCCAATTTTCGGCTGTTGAAATTGAAATACGAAATGGCACGAGAAAAAATTCAGTAATAAATTATTTAGCTGGCGCAGGTGAATTCCACGTCATTACTCGTGTACACTGTTGTCTTGCTAATCACTCCAAGGAAAAAAACATGCGTAAAAAAATTTGGTGACTCTTCTTTAATTTAAAGCTGCTGCACTTTGGTTTAGACTTGAGCTCGAACTGATTCTGCAGCCACAGCCAGAGTGGTAGGTTCTAATGAAACTTGAATTGGATAAGGATAGCATTGTTTTTTGAGCACTGAAGTGCTTTTAGGAGATGTTGCATGAAGTAGAATGTGACAAACTGCAGCCAAAGCTACTGCAGAACAAAGCATCAACAGAACAGTTGGGACGAGACAAAGAATGGGCACCACATCTGTCATGTTCTGTTCTCTCTGTTCCTGTCATTTTGCTCCACCGGACCGTATCATTAGCTTCCAAAACCCCGTAATAGCAAGTATGGAAAGAGTGAGGGTTTGCATACCTGCTTTCAATTTGGTAGATCCTTAGATATTCTTGTTCCATGAAGACATGTTCCGTGGCATGTTTTCGACAAGGACTGGTGTGGTGGGGCACACGAGCATTTCGTGCATAAATGCACAATTCATTGTGAAATTAAGGTGATCGCACCTCTCTGCTCACTTCTCTTCATCCCGCTTCTCTCATTGCTGTTGCAGTTTCGAGCCCATGCGTCGGTGTACTACCCGTACCTGTGCGAGCTGACTTGCATGGAGGTGAAGCCTGCGATACGGGCGGTGCTGCGCAAGTTCTTCCTCCGCGTCGGAACTGCCTTCAACGTCTCGCACCACTAGTCGCCATTGTGTTGGCTTACACAGACAGCCCTTCTTTTTGTTTCTTTTTTTTTGCGCAGTTGTTTTTCTTTTATCCTATGCATTTTTTTTTGCACAAGCTCGCGCAAGGAAAAGAATCTGGTCCTCCGCTCCTGTATTTTGCCAGGGTAGATTTGAAGTGCTGGCAAGGACATTTCAAACACGTTGGAGATGCGTGTAGTGCCTCTAGGGCAGTTGTATTTCAACGGCACCTTGATTCTTGCGGGAATGCGTTGCAGCCCACAGTGCGTGCGTGTTGCTCAAAACGTGACCGGTTAGAAAGGCTTTCGAAGAAAGCGTGCAGAGTGCAATAGGTGGGGAACCAAGTGTTGGTGAAGGAGCGAAAATAAAAGAGGGCGGGTGTGGCGCTTTCTTCAGTGCACGTTCCTCCGGTGACCTTCCGCCAACCGTGATGTCGTAATGGCATTGTGTGGTGCGCGAGCAACTATAGAACAGTGAGATCTTTCTTAGACACACTCCCAACCTAGCCAGTAATTCTTTTCATTTTAGGCATATGTTTGAAGGCTTTGTTATAGTGATTTAACTCCACGTTGCTTTTATGTATTAGTGTGTTTGAGTGCACCAGTTGATTGAGTCGGCAAAGGAATTGAGCAGCGTGGCAATGTGGCGTGAGAACAGAAAAAAAAAAGAGCGGTATTTGGAAACGTCATTGTCGTTGACCTTGAGGAAGAACTGATGTTCTCTATGCAACCAATGCAAGGAACGCGCTTGTAAGACAACATTGTTGTTGCATCACTGCTGTTATGACTGTTTCTTTTTTTGTCTCTTTTGCCTTTTTTTTTCTGTGAATCAATGCCGTCCTGAAGCAAGCAATGTTTTGGCATGGGACAGGACATCGAAAGAACCACGTGCGGCTGCGTCATTTCGAGCTGTGCCGATGTCGTACCATAGTGTATTTTTCTCGGAGTCATTAATTTATTTTTGCCCGGAAAATGCAGACATTCCAGTGTGTGTGTGTGTGAGTGGTTGTGTGTGTGTGCATGCATGTGTGATGCTGAGGAAAAAAAAAATGTTGTTGCTTCTTTTGTCTGCACAAAGCTTGTATAAAAGCAGGCTGTGGCCATAGAGGAAAATAAATAGATTCAGGCTTTACGATGTCTCTGTGTTTGTGTGAATCTTCACAGCATAATGAACATATTGAATGCACCCTTCATAATATACTATGTTCTGCCTTCTCAACCCAACGAGTTCTTCTAAATGCACGTTTAGGTGGTGTTGTGTTCGTATAGAAGTTTGGAGGTTCCTCTTTCTCTGGAGTGCGCCACTTTATGATACGCTTCCCAGCAGTTGTGATAAGCTTCTGCAAAGGTGAGAGCAGTGTGTGCATGCTGTCATACAAGAGTGAGATTGTTTTTCTACCCCACCTTATAGCCCGTACATTGTGCCTTCAAACTTTCGGTTCTTTCACAGATGAAGGGGCACCTGAAGGATGTGCACATTGTTGGATGTGCACATTGCATCCAAAAAAAAGTCACCAGGGCGGTGCGTGGTTGTCGTCAACAGTTGCCGTCATTCTTCTGCGAAAGCATGCCGAGTCTAATGCACTGTGTGCCGAAGTGCATCCCAGCTGCTAGGGGCTATCGGAAAGTGATGTGCTGCTAGGAAAGAGGGCATTTAACACTTTCTCCTGAATATGGCATTCTTCAGTTAAGAAATAAAACATTTAAAGCCAATGAGGAAAAGCTTATTGACCAACCCTTGTATTTACTTATGCTGGATGGAAAATCAATTTTAAATTGTGGCATGAGGTCATGAATTTTTAAATAGGTTCATTGTTTAGCTTTGAGGGGTTCATCAGCTGATTTTTTTTTCTGCATGTTATTTCTTAACCTCCCTTTATTCAGAAGGCAGAGAAGGTAATTTTTTTTTTTTACATTGTCAAAGCAAAAGCTAGGCAAAATATTGCTTCATAAAATTTAGCAAGAAAAGTTCGAATGGAGGAAGTTGCAGCTTTCTTGGTAAAAAAAAAAAAATATTGCGTTTTCGGGAATTTTCTCGATAGACTGCGCTAGAAAATTATTATAGAAGGTGAAAGTTTGTTTATATGTGCACATTTTCAATTATGTCCGGGCCACGCCTGCGGCTTATCTAACGTCCCTTGGACCCTATGATGTCGCCCCATTCTCGGTGCATCGCAAGAAAAGAATTTGGGGCCAAAGCAAGAGAGAAACATTTTAAGAACGGGCCAAAATGTTGAATCGCGTAGAATTGCGCATTCATAAATTACGAGTGCAGGAAAATATTGCCCTCTAAAAACTAAGGAGGCGCTCCGCTGCAATTCAGCTCTTCCTAGTTGAGCGAGTTCAGCTTTCACTTGCACGATGAAAAGCATTTCCCGCCGGATAAAGCAACGTAGGGCGCCTCGTTATGATACCAAATGATATTAGCAAATCGCACCGACCAAAAGTAACGATGGAATGACGTTTCGGCTCCCACACGGGAGCCTTGTTCACAATCATGCGAAACGTGGCGATGCCTCTTATATGGCATCTCGCGTAGATAGATGGCAAATTCCCGCCATTGCGGTTGATAGTATTTGAATTAGAAAAAACTAGCGCCAAACCATGCGAACCACAAGACAAGTACGAAGACGAGAGACAAGCGCTTGTGTGCATGCTTGTGGTTTGCATGGTTTGGCGCTAGTTTTTCTCTAATTCAAGTATGCACCAACTAGCCCAAAAAGAGGTGTTAATGAAGGTTGATAGTATGCGCTGTGGTTTGAATAATCAGCGACTCAAGATAGAGCCGTGATTTCTTGTCTTTTTCTTTGGCGACCACATGATGCGAAAGATTCGAAATATCGCGGTACAAGGTGATTGGCCGTCTCGACGGCGTTGCCGGCGTGGCGGTCAGTTTTGTTTATGTTTTCGAGCACGCGCGGCGTCTGGCGCGCTGCCATCGGCGGTGCATGACGGCAGCAACCGCAGCGACGTTAGCAGTGAGCCGGTACTGAGCACGTGGGATTTCCAGTTTTTGCGGCAGTGCACATTCGGGACGCTCCGTAGATGCTGGGGAGATCAGTGTGGTGACTGGCATAGCGACACAGCCAGTCGCCGCGAGGCAATGGCCCCCATAGAGCGCGAAAACAAAGCCGAAGAGGAGCAGCGGCTGCAAGACGGCGATCACAACAAAACGCCGCGAGGCGCATCGGGGAAAATCGTGCCGACAGAATCAACGGAATCTCCCCAGTCGAGTGGAAAATCTTCAGGCACGAAAGAAAAGTAAGGCTTTTTTTGTGTGTGTTTGGGAGCGGTGTTGCTACCCGTCGTGACACGCTTGACGCCCAACATGTGGTTGTATTGCCGCGGCTGTTATAAATTACGGCTTGGTGTGTAACAATTAAATCGACTTTGAAATTGGGTTCTTGCGAGTGGTCATACGTTTTGATGTGTCGGTGACGTATGAATGGCCAGTGATTTGGTTTTGGTGTCTGAACGCGCGTCGCGGTGACCGCCGGCATTTTGTGCCTGTCGCTCACTGCATGCAAGTCGTGCTCGTGGCAGCAGTTATCGATTTTTACTGCTGCTGTTGTGATGTGGTGGTCGGTGATCTGTCGACTCGCTGGCATTGAGCAAACATCCGGGGAGCTCTTGCCGCCGGCAGTGCTAAACAGTTTCAACGTTCATCGTAGCCTTTTTTTTTCTGCACTGTTGCACGTGCGTCTCTCGAGAAGAACGGGCGGCGCGGCGAGCGAAGTATTTTTAGCTGCCTCAGCATTCGCGAAACGTGAAGATTACAACAGCCAGCCAGTCGCATGCGGAGCCGGTGGTAGCTCCACCGCTTTCTACAGTAGCCGTGAAGAAAGGACAGCTCACGCCGCAGGAGCTGCCGAAGGTCTGCCACGGGCTCTCGTGTGTGCGTTATTGCCGCCCAATGTCGTGCTGGCCGTGAGATCCTGCCATGACAAGCGAACACAACCCTCCGAGTTCGGCCAGTTCCGACAGGTGAGTCCTCGCGCGGCGTCGTAAAATGCGCTCGTCAGGCGCGCATCATTGTCGTGCGTGTGCTGTTTCGGTCAGTAAAAAGAGAGGTGCTGTTCCATGTTACGTCATTGGATGAGGAAGTCGCGCTGTAAACGAGGTTGTGTATCGCGATCTGTTTTCCGGAACGCGGTGGCAGTGGATCCAAAGCGAAGCGATCAGCCGTGCCCTGTTCATGTCCACGTGCATTGGCGCAACCGGAGCAGCCTTCGGGGTCAGCTA
The DNA here is from genome assembly GCF_052857255.1 of Amblyomma americanum. NCBI lineage: Eukaryota > Metazoa > Arthropoda > Arachnida > Ixodida > Ixodidae > Amblyomma > Amblyomma americanum. The sequence continues at coordinate 35,598,559 of NC_135506.1, read as the reverse complement.
AGCGTGTCGAGATGCATTGCGTGCAGTGACACGTATGATACTGTGTGTAGTACTGCTGTCGTTGCTGCCCGAGGCGCACTTTCCTTCGCTTACTGCCTTTATATGACGGGCTAGTCCGATAACGGGATGTGCGGAATAGCGTGCAACCGTCTAGGCAAGCGTGTCGATTGTGGGCGCTTAGAGCTGTAGATTCCCATGGAAAACGATTGCCGCAGTGACGATGTTTGTCTTGGCTCGAATCGTTTCTGCTCGCACAGGGTCGAGCCGGCCGTCGATGTCGAGAGGTGAGCGTGCGCTTTTTTTTTTAATCGGACTTCGTTGCCGATATCGATATCTTGGCTCCGGTGGTTGCCTCTCGACATTTATCTCTTTTAATTGCAGCTTCTTGCAGTAAGTACGGAAACTTTTTTTTCTCCTAAGTTGGTGGTAAGTGATGGCAGCTCATTTGTTCTTGTAAGCGAGCTCCGTGGCGAGAGAAGAAAAAAAAATTGTGCCGAAAACGTCATTATTCAGTTCTCATGCGCAGACTGTCATTGGAGCTCAAAGAACTACTGCATTCAACATGTTGCTGTACTACTCTAGAGGTCCTTTATGCGAAAGCAACAGTTTTTCACTGTGTTTCTGTCTGTCCTCTTAATGGGTGTTTTTTATCGCTTACACTATCTCCGTAATGACTTTCTCCATGTCTGCTGATGTACCTACTATAAAGCGAAAATAACGTTGACAAACATAAATGTGGGCTAATTCATCTGACAACTTTCTGCAGGACGAGAGTTGAATCGCGCAACTCCTGGAGTGAGCCCAGGTAACTGGGTCATTGTGCAGCGGGGCTTTTGTTGGTGCAACCTGTCAGCAGAGTTGCATTGCTCTGACACTTTCTCTTGTGTGCATGTCTGTCTTCCTTGCAGTGGCAGCTGTGACGATGTGGGGAGTGCCAGTGACTTCCAGTCAGAATCGCAGACGCCATGCATGTCCCCACGTCGCATACGTCGAGAGAGGCTGTGGTCAGGGTCTGCTAAGGATGACACGCTACTACTTACGCGACAACGTACAATCTACACTGCGGGCCGACCTCCCTGGTACAATGCCCAGGGTCAGCTTGTGGAGCCGTTCGTCATTGGCATCTGCGGTGGCAGTGCCTCAGGCAAGACGACAGTGGCCAAGAAAATCATTGAGGCCCTGAATGTGCCCTGGGTCACGTTACTCAGCATGGACTCTTTCTACAAGGTAACATGGAATCCTGATTGTTCTGGCTTGCACATGAAGTGACAAGCGCTGTGATGGCATACGGCATGGTATTTCGACTGTGCAGACCAGTGCAGGTGGCGTTAAGCCAATTAGACATGCACGTGGTCTTTTGCTGTATTCCATGTATGCCATCATGCCAGCCATTGTTGTTACAGTGTTGTTACTGTAACTGTAAGTGTTGTTACTGTAACATGCCAGCCACTGTTGTTACAGCCTATTACAGCAGGATTTAGCAGTCTACCTGCTGGTTTTGTGTAATACCAGTAGTAAACTGTTCTACTAACTACAAGGAGATTCGGGCCCCTAAATAAAACAATATGGTTATGCACCTTGTTTCTACGTTAATCCAAGCCATAAACGTTACCAGACCGCAGTGTTAGAGAACAACTCTTTAGTTTTCTGGATATTCATGTCTTGTGATGAAAACTTTTACTGTGGGTTTTACTCCTTGTCGTGATCATTTCCACCATGTTTAGCAGCCATGTGGTAATTTGTTCCTGCGCAATTCAGTTTTAAAGTGTGCCGTTTCCTTGGCCTAAGTTTATTCATATCTTTGTTTATTCATGTCTTTGTTTATTCATTTTATTTCATTACCTTTGGGGCCCCGAGGACATTACAAAGGGGAGTGGGTTTACGTTACAAAAGGAAAAACAAAACAGCAAAAAAATGCAAAGCACGTACAACAGCAAATGATGCAAATAAAGAGCACTAAATAGAAAAATCAAAAGGGTCAAACCGGCTAAGTGTAACAAGTAACAAAGTATAAGTTTAAATTTTCAACCTGCTGAAAATCAAAAAAGTCCTATGAGAGGAAAGAACTGATGCACAAAACAAGCAGCAAAGTATCACTTGCTACAGTAGAAAGAAAGAGTATCAGGGAAAATGAGCTATATATATATATAAAAAGAAAACCAGTACACTGCACAGATATCAAAATTTTGTATGACGGCAGAAGGTTTATTAAGGCAGATTTAAAAGCAGAATGATCTCATATTTCAAGAACATACCGAGGAAGACGATTGAAACTTGCCAATGTTCTGGAGTTGAATGAATTGTAAAAATGTATCGTTAGACATGAAGGAATGCAAACTTTATGACGATGGTTGATACAAACTGAAATGTAGCATGGTGGCATTAATATCCTTTTTTTTAAAGGGGCCCTTATAATAAACTGCACATCTCCAACCAAAAATGTTAACTAACCCAACGTTTCGAAGCAGACTCCACTTCGAAACCACCCCGAACAATATCAACCGCACAAAAGGAAACCTGCCCCCAGTATATGCCCAGGGACTTCGCTCTTCAACACAATGAAAAAAAGTCTCCATTCAGCACCTCCCTGCAGTGGGCCAGCGTGACTAACAGCCTAAAACCCCTCCCCCGCACCTTGCGCGACACAGCTGTCGTTCTTGGAGATGTGCAGTTTATTATAAGTCTTCAAACCCAACCGGACAGGTAAATCTGTCAAAATGTTTAGTTTTCAAAGGGGCCCTGTGACATTAATAAAACATGAGGTCTTTATTCTTTGCATGCAGAATATGATGCATTGTGATGCCTGAATGCCCAAAGAGATCACTGAAATCGTTAACATTTAATATTTTAATCTCAGAAATGCTCACTGAGCCAATGGTGTCAAAACCGGAGCGCTGCACGGGCTCAGGCCGGGCCAGAAAATGTGCTGTTTCACCAGGGCCGGGCCCAGGCCTGTGGTCGTGGGCTTGGGCCCATAGATAGAAAGGCTGCATGCTGCTGTTGATTCATTATTGCAGGGACACCGATGAAATAGGGCCATGGAGTTTGTCGAGAATAAAAAAATTATTCAGCGGTTATTTACTTATTTTTGGCATCTGCTGTAGTTGCGTGCGCCTTACGTGAGAAAAATTACAAGTAATGCTGTTTTTTTTTTTTTTCGACTGTTGCCTGAAACATCTCAAATATTAAAGAATCCTGGAGCTAAAATCATTTGTGTGGTTTACTAATTAAACCACTGCTATTACTTATTAGCTGAAGTGGATCGAGAGAAAACTCGCTTCCAGATTGACTTTAATCAGCGTTGCTCACTGTGCTATGTGCAAGAAGTAATTTCGGATAGGCACACCTCGGCGTGTTGAAGGATACAAGAAGTAAAAAATAACATACACAAAATCGAGCAGGGGGCTGCAATACAGCGGCATTATTAATGGAGCTTTGTAACACTTGACTCACGGCTCATTTGCAGGAGTGCGTTTGCCTACTGTGTACATGGCTTACATGGCTGCTTCAGCTATCAGCAGTACACGCTGTCAGATCTGCCAGAAGGTGCTTTGCATCTGCTTGATTTAGTGTTACTGCTAACGACTGGACATTTGAACTCTCTTAAGAACCTCTGGAGAAGGGCCTTCATTCAATTGCTTGATGGCCAGCAGTCTGTTCCAAGATACTGATTGTCTGCCTTCACCCCCCAGAAACGCATTTCTCGCTGCAAGAAGCAGATCCGTGTGAATGCAGTTCCTGTGCTTAGTCACATATTTCTTGTTTGTTGTAGATAAGAATAGTATCTGTCTTGAGCCCAGGAATTTTGTACTGTCCAGATTCTACTGTAACTCTAATGCTATGCTAAACTGAGTACCATTACCATTATTTAATGGTCACAATGACTTGTTTGCCTTCCCTTTCATCTTTTTCTGTCTGCACTATTGCTTGAGGGAAAAGGTTCTCGTCATTTTTGGAGAATTTATCAATTCTCAAGTTGCATTTTAGCAAACATTATATTTACTGGTGAGATGGGTATATGCACATATGTTTCTTCATACTTCCTTTTGGTGCAAATTTGGTAAATTCATCAGATCTCATGCTGTATCACCATCAAAAGTAAGGGCATCGAACACCAGAGATAATCTGATACTAATTCAAGGTTAAAATGACCATCATGCTACATTTAAATTCTTATCAGATGTGCTTAATGAGAATTCTTTAAAATGTACGTAAAAGTGTGATGGGGTAACTATGGCCCACTGTTTTAATGCAGATTTGTACAACTTATAATATATACCTCCTCTCAATGTCTTTCTTTTTTGTTCTGATTTAGTGGACATCCTAACGAGGGGTTGTTTGATTAGGTTGTGTTCTGTCCGTTCTTACAGCATGGTTTCACAGAGACTGGTGGTGTGCTTAAAATTGTAAAAATCAAAACTGGTTCTGTTGGCCAGTTATTTGCAGCTATTTATTTCATTTGCAGCTAACGTTACACATGTTGATCTGATGGAAGCACTTTTGCATTCACCTTATAAATACTAAAACTGGTGCTGGCCACACGCTGCAGCTTCCCGACACGTTGAGTACAAGACTTGACGTACGCCTGCATTGTGCACAGGTATTGGGTGAAGAACAGCACAAGCTGGCCGATGACAACCAGTTCAACTTTGACCATCCAGATGCATTTGACTTTGATCTGCTCATCGAGACCCTCAAGAAGCTCAAGGAAGGCAAACGCGTCGAGGTGCCCATCTACAACTTCGTGACGCACTCGCGTGAGAAGCGCTTCAAGTTCATGTATGGTGCCAATGTCATCATCTTCGAGGGCATTCTCTGCTTCACCAACAAGGAGCTCCTTAATGTGAGGGCGCCGCTCTACGGTTGTCACTTCCATGCGTTTTCTTTTTTTTCATGTGTTTTGGTTTTTTTTATCTTTTGCATGTTCAAGGCTGGTCAGTGTTCTGTAGTTTCTGCTTATGTGCTGAGATGCTTTCTTTGTGTAGTGCAGCTTCTGTTAGTATGGCATTATGGTAAATCTTCTGAAGAGGCAAAAGGCCAGAGGGAGAGTCCATGAACTGGGATGTTGGGCTAGTTGGCATACTGCATAATGAGCAAAACAGCACAATGAAGAGGAACAGATACCTGCTATGTGATGTACATCCCAGAAACTGCACATGTAGCTTTCACCAGCCTAAAGAACTACTATATTTCTTTAGCTAAACTGTGAGTGAATGTGTTAAATTGGCATGTTAGAGGAGTTAAACTGTGTGGAGGCCATAACAATTAATGTAGCTGGCATGGCTCAGAAGCAGTTGTGGGGATATGCTTAAAAACGCAACCTTGTTGAATTGATTTGCCTGGGTAGATAAGGCAACTTATGGAGTTGTGTGGGATTGATTTAAAAGGTTACTGATATAGCCATGGAGGCCAAGTGGTGTGTTTGCTTTACACTGGATCACCTTTTTTTTTTTCAAGTGGAGTGTTTTTGTTGTGCTACACAAAGCTTCTACAATCTGTACGTATTCCAGAGTGCATCACTCAGGAGACAGTGCGAAGCTTAATTATGAGTAAGGGGTGAACTTCAAGGCTTTTATTTTTGACAATTGAGCAGAATTCACATCATTTACTTCAGAACTAAGTTTTCATTTTTTTATGTATATTATTTCTTTGGAGGAATTTCCTGTTGCTTTTTTTTTTTTTTTTTGGTCAGTGATATAATGTGGCCGCCTTGTGAACTCAAGGTCACCTAAAGTTTATCTTGGCCTTTTTTTTTTTTGTTACCACAAGCAGCTGTTTTTTTAGTAGTTAATTAAAAAACAGTTGTAAAATTTAGGGCTGCAGTTGTAGAAGGAAATCCTGTTGCCATTAAAAAGTAACACTGTAGAATCTGAATGATGGAATCGCCAGACAAAAATGTACTAAGTTGAAATAATTATAACGACTGGACTGTCGTGCTACTGCTTGAAAAAGAGGGTAAGGCATTACATGGACTGTGTTGATGACAGTGATGGAACCGCAGATGAACAGTTTCACTAGCCAGAGCATGACACTTCTTTGCAACGCTTATCTATTTATGGTTTCATGTAAGTGTCCGTACATCTAGTGGAGAGACATGCTCAACCAGGTTGCTCCAATTATTATTGATTATTAAGTTATTAATGTATTCGCTCTTGCCCTGCCATATGCTAGCCGTCCTGGTTAGCTCAGTTGGTAGAGCGACTGCACGGTGATGCGGTGGTCCCAAGTTCGAACCCCGGACCAGGACGAATTTTTCTTTAACTACGAAGTTTGTGTGGAAGCTGTTAGCTTTCCTTTGTGGTCTTATGGCTGTGCTTGGGTGGGTGGCAGTGAACGAGCTGTGCTATGCTTCACGACAGATTTTCTGGCAGTGGAGCGGTAGCTGCGGAACCAAAACACCCGCCTTCTCTTTCTACGATTCGGGATACAGTCCCCACTTGCAGTTACCTTGTTTTTCTCATAAAACAGTATATTGTTCATATTCAGTACTTACTGCATATTTCTAACACAGCTGCCAACTTTCAACATTAGAAAGCCAAGGAAACAACTAGCACTTCTAGTTAAAGGAAGCTTCCATAAAGTGCACCAACTCTACCTGCAACGTACAGTGACAGAGTGAAGGTACTGCACAGAGAGCAATGCCCCAGGCAGGGTCAGGCACAGCTGTTTGGCGGGGTGACACAGTTACGGACACTCTGCCCCTGTAGCCTTCCCGTTGTTGCCAGGATATGCTGTCGCTGACTGTAGCAGACTATAGCAGACTATATAGACTATAGCTGACTATAGTGTCGGGCGAGGAGGTGGAGCCTGCCCATTCTGCAGAGGCGTGTGTCTAAGTTAGTGGAGCACTCAAAATGCACAATTCCACTACTTAATGCAATGGCGCCAACTGTCCTGCCATGCTCTGTGGCTTCTCTCCTCAAGATATTTTTTTCTGCGACTAAAAGAGATCCTGAAATGATTTTGATGGTCATACGTATTCTTTGCAACATATCTGTAGAGGTGAGGTGTTCTTTGTGTGTATTCAAGTCAAAGTTAAAAGCTCTGTGTGGACCCCATTAGTTTACAAACAATTTTTAACAATTGCTGCTTGCAGTAGGCATAATTGAATAAGGCACGGCTCACCGTGCATCCTTTACCCCGATGATGTCAGCAGGTAGTCTGCATGAGCCTTCTCATTGCGTGTGCCCAGGTGGCGTGGGCGGGACGGGGCGTGGAGGGGTGCAGTCCCAGTCTTTTTATTTATGTATTTTCTGGTGCATTGGTGTGTATAAGTGGGGGGGCAGGAGCATCATTTTTAATCGCCAATATATGCTGTGTTGATGAAACTAGCTTAAAAACTTTTCCTGTGTGGTGACGAGTGATGGAGTAACGATCACTCGTGGGCTTTCCTAACCTCAGTATATACCGCTTAATGGTCCTTTTAAGTGTCTTATGTGACTAAATAGTCTTTAAATGCCTACTTTCAATATCAGGGTGCCCAAATTCATGACATAGCGTTGGCTAAAGTGCGGCTGTCTAACCATATATTTATTGTCACGATTTGTGAAGAACGTAGCCTACAGCACACCATGAGAGGTTAAAGTGCTGACAGTGGTCACACATGCTTAGAGCTGTAAAGGCAAGGCAACTGTGGCAGTCTCTGACACTGTCTCTGGCTTCTTTCTTGTGCCAGATGATGGATATGAAGATATTCATCGACACGGACAGTGATATCAGGCTTGCCAGGCGGCTAAAGCGCGACATCACTGAGCGCGGCCGCGACCTCGAGGGCTGCCTGGGCCAGTATGAGCGTTTTGTGAAGCCTGCCTTCGACCACTACATTGCTCCTTCCATGGTGCATGCCGATCTCATTGTTCCCAGAGGTTAGTATTATCATTTTCCTGCATGGGTTAGGTGCTTGCCATTTAGGGCAACCGTATTCAGTGCAGCTGTTTTCATGCCGAGGATGAACACACACAAACTGGTTTGATCAAGTTTGATTAAAGTTTATAGGTCTTCATTCTCTGACTGCATCAGATTGCCAATATAACATGTATCATTGAATATAACATAGACTAGCAGCCTCGAATGTGAAGGGGATGTGAGGGGGTGGTGTTTCTTGAGTACCAGTTAATAAGAGGAAAAGGGCATGGGAAAACTGGAACAGCAGTTTTATGATGATACCAGATAGGTATTGTAGCTAACTGTGCTCACCAATAGATGGATAGGCAGCTTATTTATGCGTTTTGCTGCAAGATGCCATTTTTATTTTGGGGCGTACCCGGAGGCAGTACCCAGTGGCAGAGATTGTAATGCTGCGCCGATTGCGCCAGCCTGCATCGTTGTATTAAACCTGCTACGTGTTGCTACAGATTAGTGGTTTTTGATTAAATTGCGCCAAGGCTGCACCAGAATTCTGTTCCAGCAGTCAAGAGCCGTGGCCAATGCGAAGAGGCTCAGGCTACCACCCAATGTGCGCAACTGCCACCACCTAATCTGCGGAGACATGACTCTTGTTCCTTCTCCCGATATGGGGCGAGAAAGATGACCTACGGAATGCGGCCCTGTCCTGTTTCCCAGCAAATGCACTTTCAAAGAAGAAGTTGGTTTTAAGAGGCTCAAATAGCACCAAATGTGGGTTCTGCTAGATTTATACAGCTTTTACGCAGCACAGTCATGGGTCCCATAGGGTCGATGCAAGGCCACAAGTAAAGTTTCGGATGCGCTACAACTGATATAGGTAGATTCCACGCACCTCATTCTTGCTGGCTACCTGTAATGCCCATGCCACGTGGGAAAATTTAATGCCATTAAGTGCTTACTGCTTTAAAATGGCATTCGCGCGGTACCACGTGCATAAATTTAATGGCATTAGCCTTAGTGGCATTCGTAAGATAGTAAATTAGCCTTTGTGGCATTTGTAACCTACTAAGTTTTCCGCACCTCATTTGCCAGGGCAGTGCATACCGTCATCCCCATTCCACACGCAGAAAAGCACGCAACTTTGTTAGCAGGAGCTTCCTAACCAGTAGCAAGTGGTTTCATAACTTGCAGTCAGATGAGGCATATCTACTGCATTTTTCAATGCGAAGGGCACCATTTTTACCGGCACTTCTGACGGATACTCTCTGCTTTTGTGCTAAGACACGAGACTATGGCTACTTTTTTTTACTTGTCAAGCAAGAGCAGTGGTATTTTCTGCAAAATAAATTTTATATTACATTTAAACAACATTCCCGAGATACTGTGCTGATTAGCACTCTCTATATACAAGTAATATTCCTGACTGCCTTGCCAGCGTTATCATCGTTACATTCGTATAATTACATTAATGTGGACGTGTAGCACCAGCTCCGAAAATAATGGAATTACAGACATAAGGCCTTAAGCATTCACTGCCATTTCTTGTGCATGTGTGACAGTGCTGCCAACAGCAGAGCTTTCAATTTGTTTTTACAGCAGACCACATTAATTCGGAACTTCAGCATAGAGTGTTGGTTCCGACTAGAATGTATCTCAAGACATTTGCCTTCCTTCTTACGGCTCCTACTTATTTGGTCATTGTGCACTGGCTGCCTTTTTACGGGAGGCCATTTCAGATGCATGGAAACTATTGTGTCTCCGTCTCTTTGTACAACTGTTCTGTTGTGTTCATTTGCCTTGTAGGTGGCGAGAACCACATTGCCATCAACCTGATTGTTCAGCATGTCCACACACAACTAGTCTCGGTGAGGCTGTTATCAGATTGATAGAGATCGTATCGAAAGATAATCTGATTTATCGCTTTTGCTATAACCCTGCTGTGATTGTTCGTTCTCCTTTGATTTCATCTTATCGTGTTGCAGCCAGTGCTGTACCGCTGTTAATTTTGACTCTGCTGTGCCAGTGACTGCATGCTGAGTGGTGATAAGTTTGGTGAGGGAGTGGGTGAGGTTTTTCTATTGGTGCGGTTTCTTTCCAAAAGCTTCATTTGGGTAACTATGTTGCATGATTGTTTCATTTCACTTGCATTTTGTGTGCATTTTGGCTGTTTAAAATATCTAACTGTACTGTTTCTTGAATGTAATGGCTGTATGTGTTTCGGTTAGTATTGCTCCGTCGAATATTAAAAAATGAACATAATGACGGTCACTTACAAAGGTACAAGTGAATGATCTCAAGTGTGCGTATATTGTCGTGGGCTTGCTTCTTCTTGAAAGAGGTGCTCTGTGCTTGACCGCCCGGTGAGTTGCCGAATGACAAATGAATTGTTTATAGCAGTTTTGTTCTTAAAAGAAATGATTCTCTTCACCTCCACCTGTAATGGTCTTGCATGAAAATTTTGACTAATGCTCACAATTGGAAATCTTTGGCGAACATCTGTTTTTGTGTGCTGGTCCCAATTATACCATTTAATTTCATGTAATATGTTATGTAAGTTATTTGTTAAGAGCTTTTAAGAAATTTTGCTGCAGGGAACCTACTGAATGATTTCGAAATTGCTGCTTCAGAAAAAATAAAAATTTTTATTCCCATTCTTGAGGTGGAAACTTGCACAAAATTCTTTAATATGCAGGATGATTGTTTTGTACTTATTATTATTTTTGATGTCAAGAAAAACTAATTGCGTGCATATGTTCTCTGCAATAAAATTCCTAAAAGGTATTGACAAAAATTGCATAATAGACCGTTCACGTGAAATTAAATGGCATAATTGGAATTAACGCCCAAAATAATGCATTTTAAGAAAGTTTCATAACTGCCAATTTTTGGTCTAGGACACCTAATCTCAAAGCACATCTTATCAAAATTGCAGAATATGTAGGGTATAAAGGGTTGCCATTTGTGAAAGCGCTTGTGTCGAGAATTTTTCAAAAGCAGTTTGTATGAGCAGAATTATCGTATTTACTCGCATAATTTGCACACCCCCAACTTGCCCAGATTTTAAACAAAAATTTTACTCGTATTCTGCGCTCTCTGCTGCGCCAGACCGCCAGCATGTATGCGGGTGCTCGCAAGGCAGGCTTGGGAAGATTGGCGTGGCCCTGTTGCTGTGCGCGGTTGCGAAAGGTGCGAGTGGCGAGAGCGTGAGTTGTGTGCCGTTTACCCGGCTTGCTCGCGCTGGCAGTTGCTTTCCCGGGCAAACAGTTGCGCGCGTGTCCGAATTTGAAACTACCGAACTTTGTGCTGTTCCGTTTGCTGCTAGTCAGCCGGGCCACATGCGAGGGCGCCATTTTATCGCCCGTTATCTCTTTGCCTCCCACTGCTGGCTTAAGGTTGTTGTATCGTTACGCGCTTATTTGCTTTAGTTGCGCATGCGCCGTCATGCCATCCCGCGGGGTACTACATAACATGGGGCGGGGCTAGAGGGGGTATGCATCTTACATTTCGAGTCAACCTTTTTTTTTTTTTAGTGTGTAAACTCGGGCAGTAACTCTGTAAACTCGGGTAGTAACTCTGGTAGGTTTGCGTATGTTCGGAGGAGCGTCGCGCCAGCTGCGCGAGAGGTTGCTCGATAAGAGTAGCATGGGTCACACAGTCTCTACCGGTGGCTGTGATAGAAACAGCCACCTGACAGCGCAGTGGACCATCGCTGAATTAGCTGCCATCTATGAATGTTAAGTAGAGAACGAGCAGCTCTACATAGATGGGCATTAACTAAATGGGGTGGCCAGCGAGGGGTGCGAGTTGGGTGGATCTATGTATAGGCAGCAGTGTGGAATATACAGTAGCCGATGGGTGATTCGGACTCCAATAATTCGGACTTGTAGGATATTTTGGACCTCGATGAGGCACCGTCAGTCACCCCATAGAAGCGCATACATATTCGCGACGGATATTTCGGACTTCAAAAGTCCGAAAGTTCGATTTTTCTGACTAATTTCTGTCGCCTGTGGGACAAAATCGGCCATCTTATTGGCATTTCGCAGGCGCAAAAGGTGCCTTCTTGGATTGAGGTGGATTTACGCTGCATTTGGATCGGCTTGACATACTTTCGGTACCTCATTGTTGCCAGTAGAGGTCCCTGCGATCTCTGACACTTCGAGGTGGCAGCCGGATTGTCATTGCCGTCAACTTGCTTTTGCCGGTGACTTTGTCGCGGGCAGTTATCGCGTGTCCCATAGGTTAAAAATTGGTTTTTGGGGGAAGGAAATTGTGCAGGAGCTATCTCACATCTCGGTGGGAAGGGATAAAGGAGGGACTGAGAGAAGAAAGGAAGAAAGGTGCTGTAATGGAGGGCTCCGGAATAATTCAGCCACCTGGGGATCTTTAACGTGCACTGACATCGCATAGCACACGGGCGCCTTTGCGTTTAGCAGCCATCGAAACACGGCCATTGCGGTCCGGTTCCCACCCGGGTACTCCGGATCAGTAGCCGAGAGCCCTAACCACTAGCCACCGCGGCGGGTCTCATATGTTCGCCATTCGCCGTTTTGTCACTTGGGTTTCTCTGACCGCGTCGACCGAGTGGCGCTCAGTCTTTACGAAGTTACATCCGTACGCCGTTTTGTGATTACATCCGCGGTTCCGCCGCTTTGAACGAAAAGTGCCTTATTTTTGTGTGTGTTTGGACAACATAACCCCGCTGGGTCCATCAAAGAAGCGTGAGAAGTATTCCAACTAAATGCGGTGACCTTGCTGTCTAGCGTGTACACTGAAAGCACAACCTTGGAGCAAATACAGGCGCAAATCGTCGCCAGCAAGAGAAATTTTCCGCAAGGTAAAAGCAGTGACATTTTTAAGCCGATTTCATCTCAATAAAGTGATTTTATTGTACTTCGTGGATTTTTCGGACTGTTCGATTATTCGAACCATTTTTCGGGTCCCTTCGAGTCCGAAAAATCGGTCGGTGACTGTAAACACACCCGCTACATTTGCTATCAAAGCGCTTTTTTTTTTTCTGCACGCATTGAAAAGGTGCCGCTGCTTTCGACACGTGAAAATCTGTACTTGAGACCATGGCGCCGCGAGGCATGTCACCTTGGACTAGGTGCGCCTGCAGTCTTATTAGTACTGCACGTTGAATAGGAGTCGTATGCACCTCGAAATCGACGCTTTAGACGGCCCGAAATGTGGTTGCTCCGTTTCTTCGAAGATGTTTTGCGATGCACTGTACAAACATGCCGGCGGAATGTCGTTCTGTTGAGAATTCGCCTAGAACCATTGTCACCCTGTCATTTTTACTGCATTGCCTGTACTAGGTCAGTTCCCAGGAATGAAGAAAAAAAAAACTATATCACGATGCTTGCCTGTGCCACAAAAGCAAGAGCAGGGTGCACTCTGGCTACTATCAGGCTTCTTGCAGTGACACGCCGCCCACCGGCACATTGGATACCAACGGATCGTTGCGCTTTAGAACTAGCCACCGATTGTCATTGGTCTAACATTTTCACCGGTTTTCGTCGACTGAACAGCTTCACACAGAAATGAACGCAGAACTGAGTATGTTATACGTTCATCAATAAAGCAAGCGAAACAGCCGAAAGCCACTTTACACCAATGGCCGCTGTTTGCAAGCGCAGAATCCAAGCCATCGGCAAAACTCTCGCAGGCAGTCGTGTGCTGCATCACATCTTTTTGCACTCGTGTCTACACATTAACTTTGATTCTGCAGAGTGTGTCAGCTGCGCTTTTGAAAGTACAAACTGACTTTAGCAGCCACTGTTAGTGAAACCTGACAACATATGGGATACATATGTGGATGTGAAAAAAAAATCGTCTGCTTACTCTGAAAGAATTGTGAAAGTGGATTATCGCTCTGGAAATTGTGTATTGTGAATGAAAATAATTGCATTGCCTTGCGTGGTTTGCGGACAGCGAATCGGAAATACTTCGTTTCGATGGAAATTTCGCTGTAGTGGCATTTGTTGTAGCGTGGTTTGACTGTGAGCACATTTTTGATATGTTAATACTTTTTTGTATGTGTGAACTTCTGCATGTTTGAGTTCTTCGGTGGCACGGTTGTATGCTTGGCTAATTTTCATACTTCTTGGCAGGCATGCTCATGTCTCGGGCTGTGCACGTGTAGCACACTTAAATAGGCCCAAGTGCTTTTTCTGCACGTGCTGCGCATCTGCCGAAATTGTGTGTTACAGATGTGTGTTCTGTGGTGTCAGATTTTCAGACCACTGAAGTTTGACCACTGAATTTGTTTTGTCCCTCATTGGACCGTCGCAGCAAGTTGTTGTGACATTTTGAATCTTAGTGATGCAAGCAACTTTAGTTAAAAATTCTTAGTTTGGCCTGCTGCCTAAATCGGTTTTGGGCCAAATGGAGCTCATGACGTGTTCTAATTTTCTCTCCATTTTGACTGATGTTTGTGTCAACAGCTGAGTTCGTTGTGGCTATGACGCCTAGCACTCCCGCATTTCTTTGGCACTAAAACGAGGCATTGTTATGCAGTGTACTATGCATTTGGCATGACAAGGTCAGCTTTCAGCAAGAAGGAGAAAGTTGTCAGTGCTGCAACTCTCGATTTGTACTTGGGAAAACGGTACTGCAGGCTTGTTCTTTTCTCGCTTCTCTCCTGTGCCCACATCTTTAGTGCAATGTGAAATGAAAGGCAGTGGTCTGCTTTGGTATAGCACGCACTGATTTTTATTAACATTGTTGAAATTGGCCTTGACATGTGAGTGGCAGTTTGCTGGTAAAGTCATGGCAACCACTGGGATTTTTGTGGTGGCACTTCGCCATATCCTCATTGAGTTGACTCAGGTTGTGTTCTGACTGTGTGGTCGTACTTTGCTGTGCTTTCCTGTAGCTTATCAGCTTATCCTAACAAATGGTTAATTAGTCAATTTATTGGCCTTATTTTAATTGCTGGATTTGCCACCACCACAGCGGGGCCTGAAGCTGCGCTCCAAGATGGCCGAGTCGCACAGCGGCCAGCCACTGCCTGCTTCGCTGCACCTGCTGCCCCAGACTCCGCAGCTGCGTGGCATCCATACGTTCATCCGCAACCGTGCAACGCAGCGCGACGAGTTCATCTTCTACTCGAAGCGGCTGATGCGCCTCCTAATGGAATACACTGTCGCTCAGCTGCCCTTCAAGGATGTCGCTGTGGAGACTCCACAGGTAGGTTGTTCTGGCTAACTGGGAACTGGGGGCGGGAAGTGCAAGTGCTGCCCATTATTTATTTCCATATCCTTCCTTCTCTTTTTAATCCTGATGTCGGAAAAATCGTTTGTCTGAAGCGCCAGTTGGTAGGTTGCAAAGTAGAGAGGGAAGGCGAACAGAGGGTGGTGGGTGGGGGAGTCTTTTCAACTTGCGAAACCAAATCAGTGCATTTCTTGGAGGGGGATTTTGACATGATGTCTCAGCAATAGTGCTAATTCTGAGCTTTTGAGCGCATTCATCAGTTAGGCAAAGATTTTCAAGTAGTTTCCTGGTGTGTATTTCCATAATTTTGATACAGTCGAACCCGCTTATAACGATGCCAGTTTTAACAATATATCGGCTACAACAATGAAAAGCAGCTGCACCGTCCACTTTTGTGTGTTTTTGTTTCGTAAAATAACCTGCTTACTACAATGTCCCCATGCCGCATTATCGGTTATAACAATGAAGTCTGGCTCCTGAGTGTTTGTGCCAAAAGGTAGTGGAATGCGAAATTCTTGAAAAGAAAAAAACAAAGAAATTCCAGCCACTGCACCCTCCCCGCCCCGCGCTTATACAATAGAACCTGTTTTCTGGCCTTCTCTGCATCGCCAGCCTCGCGTGCCTCACTCCCGCTGCCCTTCCACCCCTCTGAATGCAAATGGGCTGCGCCCATAGCTCTATGCCGCGCCACCCTCCGAAATACGAATAGGCCTCGCCAACGTACCGACAATGCCATGACAGCGCTGATCTGCTCGCTCGCCTCTCATTCTGCGCAGTTCTGCAAATGGATTTGGTTGTTTGTGTTAGTTCATTGTGTCGAAGTCGTTCCTGGCAACGTGGTTTCTCCGTCTCGTCTGAATCGCCGCCGAAACGGAAGATGGCTGATCCGCCTACTGGTTATCGGACGACGTTGCCGGTGAAAAGAAAGCGCACGGCTATCGATTTGGAGACGAAGTGCAGTATTGTGAAGGACTACAAAGACGGTAAGAAAGTGTGTGACTTAGCTAAAAAGTACGCACTATCGCAACCGGCAGTGTCAACGATCATCCGCTCTGCTGAGAAGTTCGACAAAGAAAAGTGCTCGCTTGACAGTGGGCACAAACACGTTTGACAAGGTGCCTATAAGGAGGTGGAGGAGGCTCTCTACGAGTGGTTTCTTGGTGCCCGTTCTCGGAACTTGCCTATCACTGGGCCGATTCTGGCCACAAAGGCGAAGCAGTTTGCCCTGCTGAGCAAGAATGTGGACTTCCAGCCAGGTGGCAGCTGGATACAGCGCTTCAAAGAGAGGCCATGGAGAAGGATGTCTGCAAGCTTCGCATGGGGCAAGCAAGGCTGACAGACATAGGGTTTTTTCGTGCAAGCCGGTGAGAAGTACGTTGTGAGATGCTTGTGGTGATATCACCCCAGCGTTTCTTCGGGATTTTTCATGCTGAGAGGCAGCCGCGGCAACCTTCTCGTATTTTTTACAAGGCCCCTTTCAGGGCGACCAAAACGATGCCTCGGCGGAGCTCGCATGTCACTTGCCGTCCGTCACCCCTCTTTGCAGTTATGCTTTTTTTCGTGCAACCCGTTTATAACAATTATCGGTTATAACAATGGAATTTTCGTGGCACTTGAATGTTGCTATAAGTGGACTCGGCTGTATTATGACAACTAAATTTGGGTGCCAGTAAATGGGCGCAAAAATGACTGCAGTCTCAAGGCCTTAAATACTAATGTATTTACTCGCGCAATGATCGCACTTTTTTCTAAAAAAATGCAAATTTAGTGGTGCGATCATTACGGGGATTGTTACAAAAAATTTTTGAGCATTGAAAATGCAAACAAGTTGCAAGTCAGACTTCTTGCAATAGCTATCACAATCATAACTAAAAATAGAAGTTGTGTAAGGCTTACCTTTGTAATAAACACACACATTGCACAGGCATCACATGAACTGCACATTGCCCTTTTATTTTTTCTTATTCAAAAATTTATTCCGAGTCCGAATCCTCTTTTGTCGTTGCTGCACGATTTGTTGTCGGAAATGGCAGTGTCATCGCTAGTGGCATCTTTGTGGTCCCAAAGAAAGTCGTCTTCCGTTCCATCCAGTGTGTTGGATATGCCAGTTTTCTTAGAACTCTTGGCCACTACCTGGTCGGGTATACCTCTCCACGCTTCGACGATCCACGAGCAAAGCACCTCCACGGACGGTCTTCTGATTTTGCCGCTCGGCGTCAAATCATGTTCGCCGCCTCTTCAGCGTGAGGAAACTTGCCCGTTTTGGGTCCATGGAAAGCCCGGCGAGTTTTGTTCGTAGCCATCACTTATTCGAAATTTGTCGACGCCGAAATATCTGGCAGCAGCACGATTGGAATGCTTCTGCGCGTAATCAATAGCCTTGAGCTTGAATGCGGCCGTGAAACTGGCATACCGTCCCATGGTGAAATGGCACCGACACACACACACACACGATCACAAAGCACTCTGCAGACTTTCAAAATGGCGTACACAAGCTGTCATAGAGCATGGAGGAATGAAACTCCATTTCTATGCGAGTTTGTATATTATTTTTGTCAAGAATTATGGGAACGCGTTTGCTGCGGGATGACTCCAGGTCAACCAACAGGCGGCTGCCGCTGTAGCAGTGCGGCACATCAAAACAAAAATGGCGGCTGACAGAGCAAGCCGAACGTAGCGCGGCAAGTTCAAGGTGCGATCATTACGCGTGGAGTAAAAAGAACAGAATTTTGAGGACAAAATTCAGGGTAGTGATCATTACGCGAGCGCGATCATTGTGCGAATAAATACGGTGCCTGTCACCATGTTGCCATTTTTTTGCACTTGTGTCACACATGGTGTGCGAAAAGTGTTTTCCTATGAGTCAGTTGGTTTAATAATTAAGTAGGTCAGCCCGCAGGGGTGCTCATTGCCGTTGTGCTTGTGTCATCCTCCCAAATTGCTGTTACTGTTGCAGGGGATCAGCTACAATGGCAAGCGCAGTGCAGCTGGCAAAATCTGTGGTGTGTCGATCCTGCGGGCGGGTGAGACCATGGAGCAAGCCCTGTGCGATGTCCTCAAGGATGTCCGGCTGGGCAAGATCCTCATCCAGACAAACCAGAACACGGGGGAGCCTGAGTTGTACTACCTACGCCTGCCTAAGGACATCAAGGTTAGTCACCCTTGCATCCTTTTTCCAGTGTTGCCACCTTGTTTGTTTTCCAAAATGACGTCAAATTTCATGAGACCGAAAAAAAAAATATTTTGACAGTGTGTTAATGATGTCCCTGTGTGTTTCTGGAGCCCTAGCACAGTAAAACTTTGTTAATGCGACCCCCTTTTTTTCCTGTCTCGATGGCCCCAATATGCATCTCCCTTGCGTCCGTCTGCGTGGTTCTTCCAGTGTACCGAAACTGCACTCGTCACGTGCTGTTCGATGTTTATTTCATGAAGCCCCCTCACATGCAACACTGCTGCTTATGATCGAGCTCCGCCACTACTGCACTGCACCAGGAAGGAGGCCATGGAAGCCGCAATGGATCATTCTGGGACAGTTTTGCTTCGACACTCCCAAAAATGTGCACATGGGAAAGCATTTCAAGGGACTGAGAAAGGTTGTCATTGCTGCATGGTTTGCTGGTTTTTGCCTAAAAAAAACGACTCATGCCCACTTTTTCACGCAGTAAATGTACAATGATGTGGCTGGTTGTGGCAGTTTTTGATAATTCGATCTTTGGTTAATTTGTACATCTTTTCCTGTCCCTTGAAGCCCTAATCAATGAGCTGTAACTATAGTAGGCTATGTCAATGCTTTGATGCAGACGAGCAGTGGACTGAGAGCATTAATTTCTGGTTCTGATAAGCAGTATCCCAGCTTTATTCCTGTATTGCAGTGCAGGTTAATGTGAGGGGGCTTTATGAAATAAACATCGAACAGCATGTGACGAGTGCAGTTTCGGTACACTGGAAGAACCACGCAGACGGATGCGAGGGAGATACATATTGGGGCCATCGAGACAGAAAAAAAAAAGGGGGTCGCGTTAACAAAGTTTTACTGTGGTAGGACTCCAGATACGCACAGGGGCGTCACCGACACACTGTCAAAATATTTTTTTTTCGGTCTCATGATACCCGCCGCGGTGGCTCAGTGGTTAGGGCGCTCAGCTACAGATCTGGAGTTCCCAGGTTCGAATCCGACCGCGGCGGCTGCATTTTTATGGAGGCGTTAAGGCGCCCGTGCGCTGTGCGATGCGAGTTTACGTTAAAGGTCCCCAGGTGTTCGAAATTATTCCGTAGCCCTCCACTACGGCACCTCTTTCATCCTTTCTTCTTTCACTCCCTCCTTCCGGACATCCAGAGATGTCACCACATTGTGCTTGAGTGACAGAAAGGTAGCTGCATGGACTAAAGACTGAGTGCAGGTTAATCATATTCTAGCTGAAATTAAGATGGAAGTGGATGTGCTCAGAACAGGTTGGCGGATGGCCTGTTTGCGTGGTAGAGTGAATAATTCACGAAAGAGAGGGAGAAGCCATCCAGGGCGGCGGAGATTGTGGTGCAGCATTGAGGTTAGGAAGTTAGGTGAAATGGGGTGGCTGCAGCTGGCTCATGTCAACAGTCCATGCATGGACCGTTGAGGGATTGGGCCTTTGATTGACTCCTTCCTGCAGGACTACACGATCCTTTTGATGGATGCGACGGTGGCAACCGGTGCGGCGTCCATCATGGCGGTGCGTGTGCTGCTTGATCACGACGTGCCTGAGGAGAACATCATGCTGGTGTCTCTCCTGATGGCCGAGTCTGGCGTCCACTCGGTGGCGTATGCCTTTCCCAAGGTGCGCATCATCACCACGGCAGTTGACCCCGTGGTCACCGAGAAGTTCTACATTGAGCCAGGCATTGGTAAGAGCATTGCCCAGATTTGTGCATTGGTATCAAAGGCTGTGCCGATTGATCAGACATATGCTGAGGGATCAGTTTGTCAAGTGCAACTGTTTTAAATCTTCGGTGCATGTTTCTTAATCTACAAATTAGATAGTTATACAGCATACACGCTTATAACTCATACTGCGGGAGTTGGGAAAATCCGCATTATAAACGGTACTGCACTGTAATCAAGATGCAGCTTTTCGATGCATTTGCGTTTCCAGAACAGCCAGCCTACCTTTAAAAGTGCACCTGACAACGCATGAGACGCACAACACTGCAGTCACAGGCGACAAAGAAGTTTATTTGATCTTTTAGTCGAAGCGAAGCGTTGTAATGAATGAAAGAACGACACTATTTCAGCCTGGCAATGCAACTGAACTGTGTTGGTAATGGCTTCATCTTCAAAAATAGTGAGGCACTTGAGCGCTTGCTCGCTGAGGTTTCTCTGCGTGTAGTAGAGCCGCAGTTTGTTGCAACCATCGAGCACTTTTTTGCACAAAACTTTTGCTGCACTTTCACTCATCTCGTCAGGCTCATCCTTAGATAGAGGCTCATCACGATTGCTCACTGCTGCCACGATGTCTTCACCTGTGGCGGCTACTTCACACACAACACCGTCGGGGTTGGCGACGACGACAAGCTTATCTTGTGCCGGTCCTTGACACACTGAATAGTACAACCGTTCAATGGGTTGAAACTTGAAACCATCATGCCCCAAAATGTTTGCAAGGCACCTTGCCTTGGCTTGCGATATCGAGCCACTCACAGGAATGCTCTGGACCCGGACCTCGCAAAACCATGCAAACAAAGCTGCGACATCTTCGTACTTCGACGCACAAATCCGCTTCCTTGCAAGCAAAGCGGAGTCTTCCTGCAGCTGTGGTCGCAACTTGTCGCTGTTCTTCTAAATAACGGACACAGTAGCGTCTGGCACAGTACTTTTTTTTGCCACCCTACCTTTTTTCAAACCACTCTTGACGTGCCTCACAATCCTCTTCTTGGTTTCGAGAGCTTGTTGTTTCCTGGGTTTCGGAGGCCTAGACACCATCGGAACTGAGGACAGCTGAGGCTGGTAGACTTGCTCACGTTGTCAGCTGACTTGCCTACGTTGTCAGCTTTTCGCTACACGCGGCGACACATATCACGCTCATGGGCTCAGGCGTGACAAGACACTGCCGCATGCACGCGTGGTATGAGCAGCACTTGCAGCGTCATACCATGCGGCTGCGGCCGCCGCTCCAGCATGCTTGTCTGGCCGTGCCATCACGTGCTTCCCAGTTTTATCCAATCAGTGTGCCCAGCGGAGGTGCATCGGACACTGAGAGGAAGAACGCCTACTTTGGGACTTTTTTTTTCAATCCTCTCCTGCGTTTAACCACGCTGACAGTGCCCCCCGCCCCGCCTGTGGCCCTCTTGAACAACCTGGGAAGCACACTCCTCGCGGCCGCCGGTACTCACGGGCCACCAGGCTTTCAAGAAACCGCACTAAACGCGGTCCTTGGTTATGTGCTGCCGCGTATTAAGCGGTACACCTGTACATTGAACTCTATGGGGAGCGAAGCGGTTGTCGCAAAAAGCCGCATACGATGCGGCTCGCATTATAAGCGGTTACGTTATAAATGGTCTGAGCTGCAGCATAGTGCGATCTGCTACCGTAATTTACTCCCGCGGGGCACCACTGCACAGATCGCGAGGTGCCGTTAAGCTCCACGCATGCCTGCTGCATCAGGACCAATCTGCGCATACGCAGTGGCGGTGCACGATAGCAGATCATGGTAGAGGATCGCACTATGCCATCAATCTCTTTTGTCACGCATGTTGTGCATGCATTTACTCTATTTATTTACATAATGAGTTTTTTCCTCACTTCACTTCTAGAACACATTGCGTGTTACTTTCATAACCAGGGTACGAGCGTAATATATTTTTTTTTTTTTGTGCTGCTTCTCGAGACAGCTACAGCGACTTTCACCCTTAGACTTGTAAGCCTTTAGGAGAAGCCGAGTTTCCAGTGACCTTGCGGGCTGCGCTGCATGCCAGCAGGCGCACATGGGCAGAGAGGGTGGGTAGGAACATGAAAAGTAAGTTGCATAGGCCGCTGAGAAAGGGAAGGCACTGAAGGAGTTGAATGGGGCAGGGAAAAGAGGAAGGAAGGGCGAACAAGCACAGGGAGTGGGCAGCATGAAACTTGCAGCGGCGTTTTATTTTTCCTAGGCTTCGGCTGTAGTTGGCTTGAACAAACTTTGATTGCGTTTTGGTATTAACATCTTTATTTACATTTTCTTGAGGTCTCCAACTCCCCCATCTCGTTATATACATGTAAATACAATACTTTGCACATGCACATGGAGCGTGAATCTGCAGGCTCATTAAGAACGCATTCATTTTGCCTCGCTTGTCTCATATGGGATGGCTGAGGACAAAAATATTTGTCAGTGAGCCATCGGCATTTCTTTGTATAGTTCACATGGGCGACTGGCATAGGTAGGACATTGGCAAAGCCAAATGGCTGGCTATACCATTTGAAGCAGCCTTGGCTCACCTGATCCATCCGTGTTGGCACAGAGGAGAAGTGTGGTGTACAATACTTGTTGGTCTGCCTCACTGCCTTGGCTGCTGCTGTTTTGCAAGTAGAGGCCCTAAAAAGGGGGCCTCATTTTTTGGCATTAGCAGTGCTCCAAGTATTCTGTCAAGGTGCTTCTGCATCCACTGCTAAAATGTCCTAATCCGTAGGTGGCTGCCTGCAGGCGAAGATTTTTAAAGGGGGACGTAGCTTTCAACACCGACTTTCTTATTTTTTGATGAATTTTGATGAAAATTACTTGTGCATGTTAGTAATGCTTTTAAACTAAAGTGTGCACAATTTCAGCACTGTTTTGGAAGTTTCTTTTCTACCAATTTTTTTCCCTTCTACACTGTGTGGAAAGCCTGCAGGCTCGACGAAGTGTGGTAGAAGACTGGTTCAACATTGACTATGTTTCTGAATGTAATGCTTTTAAACTAAAGTGTGCACAATTTCAGCACTGTTTTGGAAGTTTCTTTTCTACCAATTTTTTTCCCTTCTACACTGTGTGGAAAGCCTGCAGGCTCGACGAAGTGTGGTAGAAGACTGGTTCAACATTGACTATGTTTCTGAATGCTTTTGCTATGCTTGCCGACAGTATTAGATTTGTTCTTTATTTTCACAATGCAAATTTTTTGTTTTCATATTTTACATCGCATTTGGCATTGACATGTCTCAACTAAGATGTCGCACCAGAAATCTGCAGTTTATCAAAATGAAAACCAAGAGATTCTTCATATAGATTGGAAATGTGGGAATGCAACAAAACAAACGACGCCAAAATAGGCAAAACAGTCGTGAAGAAATCGCTGATTATTTGAGCGATTCCCCAATATGCAGTGCCATCGCAGTTCACAGAGCAATTTTTTCCGCATACTTCCTGGTGGCTTTCACCAGTGAAACTTGGGGCAGCATACAAAACAAGGCGTACGAGCTGATGCAATGCTATTTTGTAACAAAAAAAAAACTGATTTTTTGGTCATCTTTTATGATTTTAAAGTTGCGTCGCCCCTCAAGGATGCCAAGTGGCCTGACCTAATCTGGAGCCTTACAATATGGCATCCCTCATAGCCCATGTGTTGCTTCAGCATGTTAAACCCTACAATTTACAATTTAACAAAGGGACATTTGCTGTAGGTGCGCTAATGTCCACATTATACAAGTTTTAACTAAGGTTGAAATACTGACTTTTTACTGCCATTGGGAACTGATCCTTGCCTACAGCCGAGAATAATTTTTATTCTTGAGCTGTGGTTACCACTTTCGTCACTGTCTAGTTTCTGTTTCACATAAGTAACAAGAGTCTTTCTCCTGTTCTTTTTCACTCCCCTTGTTTCTTGCCATTTAATACCAGCGTGAGGCAGATATTGTTTTATTTCCTAGTAAAACATTTAACTGCTCTGCATTTTTCTTTCCAGGAAACTTTGGGGACCGATACTTTGGCACTGAAGCCCTCGAATATTTGTGACAGGCGAAGTGCAGTGACCGAGCGGCAGGCTCTCTGCAGCACCGCAGAGCAAACTGCCGTGTGCTGCCACTTGCGACATCCGCCACGTGAGACGGTGCTGCTGCCTAGAAATGTCCGATGAGTGACGGACAGTCTGTGATGCTGGCGTCGAATCTCATCTTCTCTGCGACAAATCATTATTGACAGGAACTCCCAGCCTTTTGGTTGAGGGTCAAAAGCGAATAGTTGAAGCATTGCTGTTACACACTGTGAAAGTGGCCTTCTGCAGACGATCCTGGGGCTTTGTTGCCTTTCAGAGTATGTTGTTGTGTTGGGCTTGTGGAGAGTCTTCTACGAAGAATGCTTGCCAAGTTGTCTTTGTGGAAGTGCTCCTAGAGAGGCAGTACGCTTTGCGCATTGACTTTTCAGTCACTGTGCAGCGGCGACCAGCCAGTGTTGCATTCATTCCTTTGTGCAATGAGACGGCACTGCGGTGGCATTACATTCTAGAATGTCCACTTAACGTGGACGCTGTTTATGCTTCAGCTGCATGAGCCTTCGGTAGCCGATGTATTTTCGTCGTATTCTGTGTCGTGGCTGTCCCGAACAGTCTGCCCAACAAATAAGAATTTGCTTTTGATGTGCTTGTTTGGGGTGGTCATCGCATTTTTCCGTACCAGTAGCATTGTTTTCTGCGTGAATCTGATGGGTGGTTTTTATTGGGTGGTTCCCCAAGTTGCAACCACAGCTGGGGGGCGGCGTGCTTCCTGGCGACACCTGTTTTGTTTCAGCCGGTTTCTCAACTAGAGCAACCGTAGGTGTGATGTAAATTTTGTATTGTGGTGCTAACTAGACTGTAGTAGTGCAGTTCTTGATTTGATTATTATGTGAAATTATGGGCCAAGAAAGCCTTTCTCTCATGATTGTATGTGCAGACTGGACCAGTATTTGCTAGCTGCTGAACTGCACTGCCATACTATGCGAGCTTACTGTTTTGCATATGAAGCAGGTTAAGGTATGAAGTCGCTGATGTATTGTTTATTGTAACAGTGTCTTTTCTTTGTTATGTGCACGGACAATGGATTTTCTCAGGAGGCGTTGCCTTTATACAAGACGTACAATCTACTGCCGCATTGGATAAGGGCACACATGTAATGTTATGTGGTTGCAGTGATTATCATGATAATTGTTTTTATTTGGAGTGCGAGGTTCATAATTTGCATGCTTGTTGGAATGCACAAGATGCCAGAAATACTGTACCATTGTGCTTTTTACAGAACGAGGGGTTGTGGCTTTTTGTCGCCTCTTTATGGGCAGTTGCGTAGTTAATCAGTCACCGATTGTGGGCTTCACGATTCGGTCCTGCATGTATGTTTTGCATTTCGTATTACGCTTTTGCTACACTGCACAAAATGTGAGTGATGAAATATTGCACATTTTGACATACACTGTGAAATAATTGTGGCATTTTTCATTGTGCAGATGCAAATGGACACATAAACCTCCCCAGTATGGTTGGTATGGGTTTTTGTAATGTGTAACTGTTAGGTGGGAATTATTTGTTTTCATTTGCAATGTTTTTGTTCTGTTGGCATGTTCAACATGCTTTTCTCCTTTTAATGGCAGAAATCTTTGTGTGATTGTCTTTGAGCCTGTCGCGAAAGCTTTTGCTTTTGTCATGGCATTGTGGTCCTAGGCCAGCCATGGTCAAGTTGACTAGTGCATGTTTCGAGGTTGCTTCTTGGACTTCGGACTAGTCCGTTTGTTTCTTGTGATGTGTGTATTGAGGGTAGACGTTTCTTGGACATAGTCACAATCGCATTGTGTCTCCTAAGGTTATTTTTCATCACTATTGCAGGCCATTGTAGATGTTTCTCACATCCTTTATTCTGTTCAGAATGGCAAAACTGAGTCTTATGTAGGGCCCCCTGCATTTTTTCCATATTCAATGCATTCAGAACTTGTGATATGTTCCTTCAAGATTTGGGTATTTTCTCTATTTTTTTTTGTTTGCCTTTGGGTGCCAGGACACCTTGGCATCTGTACAGTCATGGCAAGAGTAACTTTTTTTGAAAAACTTATGAGTCAAGGCCATCTCTTTAAGCAATTTTGGGTGTTTCTCAAGACAATAAACAAAAAAGAGTGATATCTTTGGTACTGTGACTGGGAGTATTACTGGTGCAATTCATAACTGACACTCTCTACAAACTGTGTGTGATGAGTTGCTCTAATTGCTGCTCACAGTGCAAAAAGTTTTAAGGGGCATTAAAAATAAAAATCGGGGAAAACAAGAAGCTATACTATACATATAGACTACCCTTCAGCCTTAAAGACGCAGGTTCGATCCCGGCTATGGCGGTCGAATTTCGATGGAGGCGAAATTCTAGAGGCCCGTGTACTGTGCGATGTCAGTGCACGTTAAAGAACCCCAGGTGGTCGAAATTATTCCGCAGCCCTTCACTGCGGCGTCTCTCATAGCCTGAGTCACTTTGAGACATTAGACCCCCATAAACCAAACCAGCTTACCATTCAGGAACACTACCCTCTTTTTTTTTTCTACAAGGAATAGTCACTGCATTGCTGAGAAAATTTTTAATGAAGTCATTGATATTCTCCACTTATGCCCGCATATAATGCGTGTGTAACATCACTTTGATGACTTCATCACTGCAACAGATGGTGAAGAAAAAAAATTGTTGGCAGTTTAACCCTGTATGTAAATGCTTTATATGTGCGATACCAGTTTTCTGCTCCTGTGACGCCCTCTCCTGCTATAAAGAACTCTGCTCAGAACCACGGCATAAGCATGTCCTTTGAAATCAAGTTCAATTTTTTCTTAAAGTTTAGCTGAATGAAATGGTTGTTCTCAATTTTACGCGGCAGAACCTTCAGCGTGAGTTCTGTCTCTACCGAAACATAACTATCGGCCCCTTGATCCTGCACTGACCAGTTATACAAGAGTCAGTGAACCTGCATGGACGGGATTCAAAGGGAGATCAGCTGTTCTGCAGTCAAAACAATGAGTAGGTTTGGAAGGATGTACTCACGCTGTACTCAGAGTACAAAGGAACCTTTTGCTGTCTCAAGGATATTTTATAGGTCGATCGTGCACACAGCAAAACCACTCGCACAACTGACCTCTGAACAGACTGTCTCTAACAGACCAAACATATTCGCAGTCACTGGGGCTAGGTACCACTTGTGCCAGAGTCGGTCGCACGTAGAACACACATGACCAAATGGATTGTCCAGGAAATCTCGCTTGAAGATGTTTGTCGCGGCAACGTGCTGCTGTTCCTCCACTTTCTGCTTCCGCTCGAAGGGCTCTCTGCTCTGCAGTTTCCGAAGCTTGTCGATCCCGCATTTCGGCAGCGTGCTCCACAGGAGTCTTCGACATTTGTTTCCGCTTGTGGTTACAGGATCCGCATGTACTCGCTGCGCTCGTTTTTCGGCTATTTCAACTTGTCGGGCACGCATATAACGATGCCACTTCGCTTCTGCTTGTCGCTTCACAATGACTGCAGGGTCTGTAGACTCATGCTCTTGTCGTATCTGATGTTGGTGTTCAGCTTGTCTTGATAGGTGCAAGGCATCTGAATCGACATTAGAAGACCTGGCATGAAGCGAACGTGAAGGATGTTGGAAACAAGCGCGGGAGCAATCCGCTTAGGGGACTTGCGCATGCTGTAGAAGCCACACGTGGCATGCAGCAGGCTAGGCTGGAAAGGAGAGATGGCCGTTTCTATCTCGAAAGCATTGGTACCGAAGTGCAAGTGTTATTCCGTGGTAGAATATAGTCTTGAAGTTGATGGGGACGAGGCCAACAAGTTCACAGAAAAGAATCGACCCCTCTCTCGAGTTTAACGATTGAACACCCTGGCAGTCATCCCTTCCAATTGTAGGATTTGGTGGCTCGAAAGGAAGAGGTGGACAAGGAACAGACACACAACAATAGAACAACCCCGCGAGCTGCCTTCTCTTCAGTTTCCGGAGGCAGGGCGAACAACTCCTCGTTTACTGACCAGGATATTGGTGCAGTAACACAGCAAGATGACAGGGGTTTTTTTTTCCCCTATCTTTGGCTTTTAGCCTAACGGGGGCCTCTAATTATTCATAATGTCGTCTCGCATTCGCTGTAGTACAAGTGGCTCACAGTAGCCATTTTTATTTAGTCACCGACTAGGACAATTGCAGCGCACCGGGGCAGTGCAGTTCCCTGCCTCGAGCGAGTCACGTGACCTCTAGGCCTCTGCCAAACCGCGCACACGTGCCACTGCTCGCGCTTCGCATCTGTTGCTCCTGCGGCTTCACACCGACACAGGACGCCTCTTCCGCCAGCGACCCATTTAGTGCTATCGAACTAAACAGTCCTCGTTTCGCTTTTTTTTGGTTCTTGCTTGCTGTGCTTGAAATTTGAGAGCCGCAACCCCGCGAGTTTTGTGCATCATTGTGGTTGGCGGGCCTCTAATTATTCGTAATGTCGTCTCACATTTGCTGTAGTACAAGTAGCTCACAGTAGCCATTTTTATTTAGTCACCAACTAGGACAGTTGCAGCGCACCGGGGCAGTGCAGTTCCCTGCCTCACCGAGCGAGTCACGTGACCTCTAGGCCTCCGCCAAACAGCGCGCACGCGCCACTGCTCGCGATTCGCATCTGTTGCTCCTCCGGCTTGACACCGACACAGGACGCCTCTTCCGCCAGCGACCCATTTAGTGCTATCGAACTAAACAGTCCTCGTTTCGCTTTTTTTTGGTTTTCACTTGCTGTGCTTGAAATTTGAGAGCCGCATCCCCACGAGTTTTGTGCATCATTGTGCTCGAAATTCGAGACCCGTGAGTTTCTTGCATTGTGGTTGGTTCACCTTGACTGCGCCATGAAATGCCCAGTACCGGAGTGCGAGAAAGGCATGGAAGAACGCTGTCCGTGGCTTTCGTTCCAAGCGCGAGTACGGCGCGCATCCCTCAGAAAATTCTGCGTCGCTATAAGCTTAGCTGCTTCGCGCATTATTCGCCGAGAGCTGTTAAGCTGTGCATGGTGCTGCCCAAGTCGACCGAATGGGTAATCGAATGCTCCAGGTGCGGCCAAGACCTCTACCGCTTGCGCCGGTTGCGTTCATCGCAGCCTTAACGGCCGGCGATGCTTGGTCTGTCCCTGGCGTCGGTCGACTTCCCGTTCGGCATCGCGCACCGTCACGGCAGATTCTTGTTTGCGGCGAGGGCGGCGGCAGGCGAGCGCTTTTAAGTCGAAAGCCTTAAATGGCTCATCATCAGTGAAACCCGGCATTGTTGCCCGTAATTAAAAGCCACGACTGATTTAAAAGTTGAAAATTGTTTTTTGGGGAAAGGAAATGGCGCTGTATCTGGACACATGTTTGGTCGCAGAATGGAAATCCACAGAATGTCCTAGGGAGGCCTAATAAGATCACAAGAGGATATCCTGTCAACATCTTCAGAACATATCTTAAGTTTCCTTGATATGTCTTACTGACATCTCCTTTCAGTCTTCTGGATGTCCAGAAAAAGTTCTTCCCATTGAGTATTAAATATGCGTGCACCCTGAATTTAGGCAGTTGCTTCATGCACATACAAAAAACTTGGACAAGGTAAAATCTTATTGAAACTTTTTATTTAACACTTGTTTGCTTGGTCCATTTGGCTTTAATCAGCATTTCCAGTGAGCTGTGATAATAAACTGATGACAAACAAATCATGGAGCAATTTTCAAGTAATGACTGATTCCAGGAAAGTTAGCCATAACTAAACATGACCAACAAGGAGACCTACATTTGAATCCTTTGAAGTATGTTACATTGAATAGATGACTGATGAGCACAGAGCTAAGGTGAGTGTCAATTCTCTAAGCATCTCATCAGTACCCAAAAGGCACCAAGCATCCTCACTTTCGCCAGAGGCATGTCGTGCTTCGCAACTACGAACTACATGAAACCTCACCTGTGGCAATAATACTGCCTAGAAGGTGGCCAACAGGTGCATGTTAAAGAATGAGTAACAAAAAAAATTACCCCTGCCTTCTTGGCAGTCTGTTGCTTCAGCCAATCTGCTGCGTGCTGCAACCATCGCTTTATGATGGTCTCCACTTTATCGACGGTGCTGAAACATTTGCTCTACCGCAGAGCCTCTGCAAAGATACTTATTACTGAGAAAGATCAACAGAAAGCCCAGCGATTGAGTTTACGAAGAGGTTTATTGTACTGTTAGCAATATAACGTTTCCCAAAACCATGTTTCCCAAGAATGCTTTAAAAACAGCAAAAGCTCTAAGGGTGTGTGAATAATACTTCAAACTGAATGAAACGCGAGTAGTTAAAGCCAAATAGAATATGAATATGATGCTTTTAGATATCTGCTATCTAAGCAAAAGCCATATTATCGAGGCACCAATTCAACATACCTTTAAAATAATTGATTACTTTTTACTCATTTAGCATTATATGCTACAATTGAGATACTTTGAACAATGAGAAATGGCCTAAAAGGCAGGTTTTACATATACCAATTTTAAACCAATCTGCAATGTCTAAAGTTACATATGATGAGTGGCGTAAGATTTAGGTTGTAGAACCTTCCCTTTCCTTTGTTGCCTAACCAACTGTGATGTCGAGCCACATTGTTGGCCATCACGTACTTCAAAAGCTTCCTTGTGGCAACCATTATATTTCCGCCGCCAAGACTTCAACTTTGAAAGCTGAAAAAAAAAACTACTTAGCTTCGGTCATGGCTAACATTAAGTTAAGGATTTCTGGAAACCCAAGCCACCAGTTCACTTTAATGTGAGGTGATTTCTGTGAAAAACCAGTACAAATATTAAGTAGCCGAGCGCCCTAACCACTGAGCCATTGCGGCGGGGGGCAGATGGGAGTGCCGAACCCTTTTGGTGGCTTCAATTGCGCTTCCCTCCGTGTCACGCAGAACGTGAAGCTCGAGGTAGTTCACCGAAAGGCGTCGCGGTTATTACTGGGCATTGCCACTTGGAGCGCAAATGACTTGGTGAAGCTAGAGCCACAACGTTGCGCCTACCTCCCACGCAGCGCCTGTAGTACAGCCTGTTCTGCGACTCGTCGAAACAGCAGCTGGAAGGCACCTCCTGCGCCGTTTGCACATGCGTGAGGAATCTCACTTTGTGGCCTTATTCAACACTATGTTGTACCTTGGAGGAGGCCGCAGCACATGGCTTTACCCCATAGCCTCCGGCTAGCATCAATGGAGAAGACAGAACTCAACTTAGTGAACAAAATTATACTGATGAGGTCTGAACACCCCATGACAACTGCAATGAGGTGCGCTGTGCGGAATTAGGGCATGCATACCACGACTACCTGCAGTTATACACACGACCGAGTTAGAAGAGAAGCACGCAATTCGATGCCAGCATTTTTTATACCCGAACAGGACAAGAGTGGTTTGCACATTTTATTGACCTAGTGTCATCCACGCATGAGGAAATGACACTTATTCGTCCGGCTCTAAACGCGATCAATATTAAAGGCAAGCAAGCAAAGGTGATAATCACCGACTCCGAGCAAGCAGTCCAGCTACTTCCAAAGCCTCCGGAAAACGCCACGCTTTTCTCTCTTGGACCACATCATCTTTCAGAAGCTAGCATAAACGCTGATGTTGAATAGGTCCGGTCACACATCGCAGAATGAGAGAGCTGACGGTCTCGCCAGTTTGGCCCGTATGTATAAGGCACCTCTGGCACTGGAGCACTGCGTTCCTGTTCGCGGCCATTTTGTGTCCTCCTCCCCCAAGCTTCTCGCACCTCTCAGAAGTCAAGCCGCGGACTTCGCTGTTCCGGCTACGCACCGAAGCTCATGGATGACAACCTGGTTAAGCAAAGTAGGCCTCCTCGCATCCCCAATTTGCACTGCGCCAAGTTCAAGCAGACAAAGGATGCATCTTGTAAAAGTGCGCCAAGTGAAAGAACGCACGAAATAAAAGGAACCTACTGTCTTTGCCAAAGTAGCCAGTCTGCATGGTTTCCCTCATGTATTCGAGTCCTTGCGGCTTACCTAAACATCAAAAGGTCTTGAAAAGTGAGGAAAAGGGTTCGTCTTTGATTACCAAGATTTATAGCTTGAGAGGAGGCATAAGTGCTCCATTACACTATATGACTGATAAGCAGACAATGTAGCCTGGTCGCTTTAAGAAAAGACGTCAGATCTGCATTGCCTAGGCTGGCCTTTACGAGATGCTCGAGAGGTCGGTTTCGCTCACGGGAACTGCGAGGAACTTGCAGTAGTACAGAGGATTTTCCTCGCTTCCTGGGTTCATTCTGAATACTGGGTGTTTTGTAGCACTGTCAGTGTGGCCTCATGTGGACTAATTTCAATATGGACTCCACGAAGTAGCTTTTTAAAAAATTTTTCGCATCATTGTGTGCAGAATTTTTCTCCGGTATGCTCGAATGCACAATAGTAAGCTAACCATGGCTTTATTCTTGAAACGAAATAATAAATAAGATACCTAAGGCGCATTGGTTGGTAATTGATCATATTTGAAAAATTACAGCGCGGAAAACGGGGACTTCAAGGGTAGAAAACACAGGACGCCCCGTGTTTTCTACCCTTGAAGTCCCCATTTTCCGCGCTGTAATTTTTCAAATATGTATCACCAACTCGCCCGTCTTGCTATGGTAATTGATCGTTTTCCAGACCTACTG
Organism: Amblyomma americanum; assembly: GCF_052857255.1. NCBI lineage: Eukaryota > Metazoa > Arthropoda > Arachnida > Ixodida > Ixodidae > Amblyomma > Amblyomma americanum. The sequence goes on along the minus strand of NC_135506.1, from coordinate 35,565,902 downwards.
TAGCCGCGTGCAATATTTTAAACTAAAAACGATTAAACTTCTTTCAGAAGAGTGTGGACTACGTCCAAAAATAAAACCGACCCCATTAATTCGGCGTTCGTACCCCTTGAAGCCTACCAACTAGATACGCTGTTTCCTACACAGCAGGCAGTTGCCGAGTCGGGAGACGCAAATTGATTTCATTGGAATAGAAGGAATTCTCGTTAGCTTGCAACTGCAGAGTTGTAGACCATGACGATAAACGAGCAACAGTGGCGTTTTTTTTGTTTTCGTCATTTGATGATTATCGTTCTTCGAAGACGACGACGATTGACCAATCTGCGAGGAGAGACGACGAAGAAGCTGTGACGTCGATGCCGCGTGGCGCGTGCCAGCCAAGGAGGTTACATAACAGCACATCATTGGAACGCTTCAGACGAACGGCAGTGGGCCTACGTGTAGGACGCAAGCAGCCATGGCTCTCGTGGAACGTAAGTGCTCCGGTGATGTTCGAGGTTGCGAGTCCTGGTTGCTCGGACCAGACATGGCCCACCAGTTCCTCTGCAGGAGGTCGCAGGGGACTCGGCCCCTACCCGTGCAGCGACCCTTTGGTGTCTCGATGCCTGCGCTTCTGCTGGCATTGAGGCAACGCATATAAGCGGCCCAAGCGACCCGCGCCACGTCATCACCTACCTGGCTGCACCGAACACTGATGGCAGCGTCCCTCGCTGAATTTTGAGGTGAGCAGAAACTTTTGTTGCTGTATCTGGCGCAGGTTTTTATTTTCTGTGCATAGCTGAGAGGGATTTCGTGTGGTCCTTCGAATATTCGAAATGCGTCTCGCGCCTCATAGACTGCTTTCTTGTAAACCATTTCTTTTTCGGTGCTTCCTTACCGCGCATTCCGGTGGGCAATAATAATTGGTTTTTTTGGGGAAAGGAAATGGCGCAGTATGTCTCATATATCGTTGGACACCTGAACCGCGCCGTAAGGGAAGGGATAAGGGAGGGAGTGAAAGAAGAAAGGAAGAAGGAGGTGCCGTAGTGAAGGGCTCCGGAATAATTTCGAACACCTGGGGATCTTTAACGTGCACTGCCGTCGCACAGCACACGGGCGCCTTAGCGTTTTTCCTCCATAAAAACGCAGCCCCCGCGGTCGATCATGCCAAAATTGTCGATTTACCGCACGTTCGAAGGTCGTAACGGCTGGCTAATTGGCTGCGCGTGTTTGAGAGTCCGCCCTAATTAGTCTAATATCTCTAGAATGTATCCTACGTGTAGGAAGGCGGCGTAGCGGTTTTAACGTCTCCGAGCGTCACATGAGCAGTGAGGGACGCCGTAGCGGTGGCCCTCGGATTAATTTAGACCATCGATGGTCCTTCAACGTTGAGCCACACGGGTGCCCGTGTGTGCCTTAGGAAGAACCACCGTAGCCCCTTGGAACAGTGGGGACAAGAAAAAGGGAGGGCACTGCCGAGCCAGGTATCGAGCGCGTGCTGCCGAGCCAGGTATCGAGCGCGTGCTCTCGAGCCAGGTAGCGAGCGCGTGCTCTCGAGCCAGGTATCGAACGCGTGCTCTCGAGCCAGGTATCGAACGCGTGCTCTCGAGCCAGGTAGAGAGCGAGTGCTCTCGAACCAGGTATCGAACGCGTGCTCTCGAGCCAGGTATCGAGCGCGTGCTGCCGAGCCAGGTATCGAACGCGTGCTCTCGAGCCACGTATCGAACGCGTGCTCTCGAGCCAGGTAGCGAGCGCGTGCTGCCGAGCCAGGTAGCGAGCGCGTGCTCTCGAGCCAGGTAGCGAGCGCGTGCTCTCGAGCCAGGTAGCGAGCGCGTGCTGCCCAGCCAGACGCCGTTCGAATTCTGGGGCTGAGCAGCCGAGGCGTACCGACTGTGCGAGGCTGCCTTTGTCCGTGGTCGCTTCCCCAGGAGCCACCCGGGCCGAGCCAACTGTTCGAGGTGTTCGAATCCGAGGACGCGGCTTTGGGATCCAGCTAGCTTTTTCGTGCTGGTGGCGCTGAGCTGACCTTCCAGAAGCGAGCCGGGACGACCCGACATTGGGCCTCTGGACTTAGCCCTATTCGAACAAAGCACCGGCGTCGTGACCCGAACGACCACCGTGGGACTTCCTGCGAAGGTGAGCCACACCTTAGTAGAGTTCATTTTTTGTCCCTTTCAGTGAATATTTTCTGTGTCCCGTAATTGGTTCGTAAACGTCTATTAGATCTGATAATAGTGGTTTGGTTCCTTGGCGTGTAGCGCGTTCATGGGTCAGAGCTTCGCCACGAACATTTACTGCGTGTAGGAAGAGGGATTCGTATTCAGCTGTAAGCGCAGTGGATTCGCTCGTGACGTACTCGCGGGCAATCACGGCATGGTTCCTTCCCTGCACCTCCTGGCTGCAGCCGCGTAACTTCGTCAGTCTTAAACGAGCGCCTGGTTGGGAACGCGGCCTCGGGCGCGAGGCTCACGTGCGCCTGGATTGGCATTTAGTGGCTGCGGCGAGCATATTTGCCGATGTCAGCGCACCTTAAAGATCCCCATGCGGTCGATATTATTTTGGAGTTCTCCATTACAGCACCGCCGTGGCGGCAGAATGGCTACGGCACTCGGCTGCTGCCCCGAAAGATGCGGGTTCGATCCCGGCCGCTTGGTCTAATTTCGATGGAGGGGAAATTCTAGAGGCCCGTGTACTGCGCGATGTCAGTGCACGTCAAGGAACGCGGGTGGTCGAAATTTCCGGAGCCCTCCAGTACGACGTCCCTCATAGCCTGTCGCTTTGGGACGTTAAACACCCATAAAGCAAACCAAACCTCTCTCTTCACTGCCACCCTCCTCCCTTTCCACACGACAGGTTTGAGGCGTGCACCGAGAAGTGTTCCTGCGCCTTTCATTTTCCTGATAAGCGGTATTTTTGAGGTGTCGTTGAATGCGGCAAATGAGAGCGTTAGCTGGATGTGGACAATGCTAATCACAGTTGGTTGACGCCCTTTCAGAGTTTGACTTCGGGCGCGCACCTCACGTCTTTGCTCCGCGTCGCAAACGCGAACTTCGATTTCCCGGCGAGCCTCGCGTTTCCTATCGGCGCTTCGTTCTTGCGTGCTTTTAAGGCTGCGAGCCAACAACGCGGCAGCGGATATGCTGCTAAGCGCACGCTCTTGCCAGACTGCCGAGGCTCTGGCTTGTGCGTGTCGCCAAAGTGGCGCGTGGCCAGCTCAAGTTTCTGCACGACGCTGTTCCGCCTCAACCATGGCATTGGAATGACCCATAGCATGTCGACGCGCCGCGCAGCAGTGCGTGTGTATGCGGCACTACGTCGCTTTAGGCGCCTGCATCGAGCGTCTGCGATTGGCCGTCGGCGTGAGTGCAGTGTGTACAGATTCTGTTATGCACGAAGACGTCCGGCCTGTGTCACCTGCGGATGACACGTCACTCAGCCTCCGCCGCCGAAACGGAGCTCTCCCCTTTCTCTGTACGTCGTCGGCGTTTGTGTCCATTGGCGTTGACAAAGTTCTAGACTCCAATGATTTTGAGGAAAGGAAGGGAGCATAATCGACTCCCTGGGTGAGTGGACGCCTCAATCGCGCTTTGATGTACTACGCGGCGATGGTGAGAGGTGTGGGCTGCATGCATTAGCGCTGACAGAGTTGTGTCAGACACGCGGAACTGCAGCAGTAGGCCGGAGCTTTCATTGGGTGACCATCCTCTCGCTATCAACCATCAATTTACTGCCACCTGCCAGGGTTTCAGGGTGCGCGCGCTGCCTATGCAGTGTGCGGAACGTGCTCTATGTTACACGCCAAGCCGCATCTACTTGCCTCGTACACCACAGGTTTCGATCTCTAACCAGGTACAGCAGTAGTTAAACCGCAGCTAATTTTTCCTCTGCTTGTTTCGGTGTATGGTTTATAGGGATTAACGTCCCGAAGTGACTTAAGGCTATGAGGGACTCCGTAGTGAAGGGCTACGAAAATTTCGACCACTTGGGGTTCTTTAACGCGCACTGACAGCCCACAGTACACGGGCCTCTAGCATTTCGCCTCCATCGTAATTGACCGTCGGGGCCGAAATCCTTGTCCACTATCTGCTTTATACATAGTTTCCATCACCGTGCAGTTGAGTTGTTCACCAAGTGAGCAGTTATTGCGCAATTTCTTTTCTTCAAAAACTATTTTTCGGGCATTCGCCGTTATGTGAGAACTGCGCTGCACACTACTCTCCCGACATGGTTTGGAGCGATGCTCAGGTGCTGTTGAGATCATTTCTTCTTTTGGTACTAGGTTAATAGAAGGGGATTTGAGAGATAATGCTGAATAGGGGTATTGAGGGCGCTATTTAAGAATATGCTCTATAAAGAATAGGACAATGTAGGGAAGGTTTCAGACTTCCCACATAGACGCCAGAGAGGAGTTCTTGGACCTTAGCGGTGGGTTCGGCCAGTTGGATGGTCTTCAGTTGAAAAATTGGCCGTGGCTTAGCTCAGCATTGCGAGGATACACGTAGCGAGAGCTGTAGTGCTCCACTGGTTACGCATGTTGTCTAGTTTGTTGTTGTGTCTTAAATGTTAAGCATTGGAGAAGTATTCGGAGAGACATTTTTATTTATTCAATTGTTTTGACAGAGATAAACATTGCCCGATGATCGGTAAAGTAGCACGCTGTTGTCTCAATGCTGCCTACACAGTATTTAGACTGATTGCTTTCTCTCATATACACAAGGTCAATCCTTCCGGTCCAGGTGGAGTACCCAGATTTGAACCCGACCGCGGCGGCTGCGTTTCGGTGGAGGAGAAACGCTAAGGCGAACGTGCGCTGCGCGACGTTAAAGATACCCAGGTGGTCGAAATTATTCCGGAGCCCTCCACTACAGCACCTTTTTCTTCCTTTCTTCTCTCAGTCCCTCCTTTATCTCTTCCCGTACGGCGCGGTTGGTGTCTGCCGATACAGTGAGACAGATACTGCGCCATTTCCTTTCCCCCAAAACCAAATTTTCATAAAACGCTGGTGCACTTTCATGCGTTCGTCTGAACGTTAGATGTGATCCATGGAATGACTGTCGTGGAGACCGACACCGCGGATCGCGGCCGTAAGGCTAAATTTGTTTTTGGGGAAAACAAATGGCGCAGTATCTGTCTCGCATATCGGCGGACAGCTGAACAGCGCCGTAAGGGAAGGGATAAAGTAGGGACTCCGGAAGAAAGAGCGGCGACGAAGCGCGCGGCGCACCCAGTCCTCCTCCCCGGTTGCCATGGTAACAGCGCATGCGCACAACTGGCCTCGCGTGTACCGCAGTGTAAGCTCCCGCTACAATATCCGGATCGGCGCTTAGGATCGAGTATGGTCGCCCTTTGGTCTAATGATTTTACGCTTCCCTCAAAGGGAGCCTGATGGAATTCCCTGAGAATGGGATTGAGATGAGCTGTGGCTTTACATAGCTTACACTGGCTAGGGAACTGACCCGGGCAGTAGAGGCAGTAGAGGCTTGGCAATGAGTTGGTTTGCAAGCGACGTCAACTGGCGGCCTGGCTCTTATTTAAGGATGTATCAGCTGGAAAGTATTCAACCCGCACTCTTCTATAGCTTGTGTGATCTCTCTCACATTATAGCGGTCGCGCCGTGTGAAGCCCTCGGCGAGCACACCTGCGCACGCTTACCTCGCTGGGAACGAGGAGGCCCATGAAGTAGCTCGAGGACTTAGCTCCAATTAGCTCGAGGAAGTGCTTCGCACTAAAATTGTTTTGGGGAAAGGAAAGACGGAGCAACTATCTCAAATGTCGGTTTACACCTTAACCGCGCCGTGAGGGAGGGGAAGATAGAAGTGGAAATTGGGGGGGTTTTGCGAAAGGAAATGGAGCAGTAGATGTCTATCATCTCGGCGGACACCTGAACCGCGCGGTAAGGGAAGGGATAAAGGAGTGAGTGAAAGAAGAAAGAAAGAGGTGTCATAGCGGATGGCTCTGGAATAATTTCGACCACCTGGGGAGCTTTAGCGTGCACTGATATCGCTCAGCACACGGGCTCCTATGCGTTTTGCCTCCATCGAAACGCTGCCGCCGCTGTCGGGTGCGAGCCGGGTACTCCGCTCAGTCATCGAGCGCCTTAACCACTGAGCCACCCCGGCGGGCAGGCAGTAGCGTCCACCTAAAAATTCAGGCAGTAATGCGGCTTTGTTTTTCTAAAGCGCAAGGGAGGTTGGTTTTGAGGAACGGGAAAGCGCATAAATCTTTCCCTGGATCTGTGGACACATCGCGGTGTGTAACGGTAGTGTCAGTCTGCAAAAAAACCGTGCTTTCTCTCAATATTTCATGCCTAGCAATGCTAAAGCACAAGCCATTTTAAAGCGGCCGCTTTACTACTACCCTCCGTAGCTTCTTCGCCGTGTGCAAGAATTTACCTTGAACCGAGGAGAAACCACGTGACAGCTATGACGTCACTCAGCAAGCCGTCACAGAAACCAAGCGCTCGCTTCTGTTTCGATAAGACGACGGCTTTTGTTGTGTTCATTGGCGTTGGTTTTGACGACGTTCCAGACTGCGATGATTTTGAGGAAAGGAAGGGGCTTAACTGGCTCCCTGAGTCTGTAACGGTCGCTTATATCTCGGTGGACACCCGAACCACGCTGTAAGAGAAGGCTTAAAGGAGGGAGTGTAAAAAGAAAGAAAGAGATGGTGGCGGGATCTGGATTAATTTCGACTACCTGGGAATCTTTCGCACAGCTTACGGGCGGCTTTTTGCGTTTCGCCCTCATCGAAGCGCGGCGCTGTAGCTATAGGGCCCAGCGTTCATTGGGTGAGAAACTTCTCTCAATCAACCATTGATTTAACTGCCACCTGCCAGGGTTGCAGGGTGAATGCTCTGCCTATCCAGTGTGCAGAACGCACTAAACGTCACAGATACCGAGCCGCTACCGCAGCTTTCGCTGTCTGCGGGTTCAGCAGTAGTCAAACCGCAGCTAATATTTTTTGGGCGTTTTTGAGGTATTCACGGACAAAGTGAGCCAGCTGTGCGCCTTTAATTTCTTAAATCCAACGGAGTGTTTATACTGCGAGTAAGGCTAGACTGGGAATTATTTGCTTTGTGCGGGCTGGCCGTGGTCAAAGGCAGCTGAAAATTTATTTTGAGGAAAGGAAATGACGCAGTAACTGTCTCGCTTTTCTCGGTGGAGACCCGGACCGTGGCGTAAAGGAGGGGTAAAAGAGGGAGCGAAAGAAATGAAGAGGTGCCGAAGTGGAGGGTTCCGGAATAATTTCGACCACCTGGGGATGTTTAACGTGCACATGCATCGCACAGCACACCGGCGGCTTTTGCGTTTCGCCTGCATCGAAACGCGGCCGCCGCGGTCGGGTTCAGACCCGGGTACTCTGGATCAGCAGCCCAGCGCCCTAACTATTGAGTCACCGCTGCGGGTAGAGTTTAGTAGATTGTCTTATTTCCACCACGGTGGCTTTGTTAGGCACTCGGCTGCTGAGCCGGAGTAGCTCTACGGCACAAACGCGGGTGTGGCGGCCGCGGTGGAAGCGTTCGATTGAGGCGAAACGCACAGCGCTGCCAGTGCACTTTAAAGATCCGCAGGTGGTCGAATTCATTCCGGATACGGCACTTCTTTTTTCTCTCACTCCGAACCTCCTCTATCACCGTCTATCATCGTTCAAAATGTGTTTTGGGTGTCTCATCTCAGTTGTAGTCAACATAGTGCCTTGCGCGTGTGTTTTTTGCTCCATCATGAGCTAATCACGTGCACAACCTGGACCCATTTCTTATTGTGTTAATAGTTTGTGTATATTACCTCTCCCCCTATCCTCTCTTGCTGTCCCCTCACCTCTTTCATTTCATTTCTCCAATCTGCCTGCTATCCTTTATTTCCGCTGCCCCAGCTTTCATGTAATGTAGTGGCTGGAATTTCGCATCATCAAGCAGCAATATTGGTATTAGAAGACATATTATTGGAGTGAATGGGTGATATTCGACACTTTCCAAATTTTGCCCGTGCTGACAATGAATCGATTATTGATGTTTAGATCTTCATTATTATAGTTTTATGCACAGCACTTGTAGTGTGGATCACCTATAGCTTGTTTTCAAAAACATTTTTTGTGACTGAATTTAGCGCTTTGTACCAGTGATATGCAAGAAGTCAGACAATCACAATCCCTGGATTACGCGAGAAACATTGCAATTGCAGCACAAGCTAAAACGACTAAAGAAAAGAATAGTCTAGATCAGCCAATTTAGAGGCAAAAATCTATGAAGTTTCAGAGAATATAAAATAGCGTATTCTGAATGATAAAGAAAAATACTACAATACGCAACTTCCGGCTTTTATAAAAATTTCTCCTGACAAGTTTTGGCGGTCAACTGAACCAGTTTCTCGTTCTAACGATGCTTTTATCATAAATGGGCAACATGTCAGTGACAATGTCCAGGTTTCCTCAGCATTCAATACCATCTTTAAGAAAGTTTTCACAAAACATGACGGGCGTGTCCCACCCTTAGCATGTTCCTTTCTTCCATGACTGATGTAATTTCTGATGAGGGCGTTTTAAATCTATTGTTAAAACTGGATGTTAGGAATCGTCTGAACCAACAGATATTCCGAATGCCTTTCTTAAACAGTATCCAGAGTGGTGTTCCAAGTATTTGTGCGTGCTATTCTCTCGATCTTTTGAAAAAAGGTGTTTTACCGTGTTTTTGGAAAACTGCTAGAATTAAGCCTTTGCACAAAAATGGACAGACGATGTGTATTCAAAATTATCGCCTTATTTAGCGCCGACAACGTGCAAATTATTACAACACATCATTCATAGACATCTAATTTCCTCGACGAGCATAATGTACTGGCAGTTGTTCAACATGGGTTCAGGCGAGGGCATTCAACATGCACTCAGCTGGTCGTAACAATCCACGATTTTGCGACAGCAATGAACGAAGGAAAAAAAAAACAGATGTTATCTTCATGGACTTTCGAAAAGCTTTCGATAAGGTTTCGCACAAGAAACTACTTCATAAACTCAGTATTGTTATCAATAATAAACAGATATTAACACGGATACGATCGTACCTACCTGTTCAACGTCAATTTGTCGAACTGCATAAAGCCTGCTTAAATTACATTTCCATCGATTCTGGCGTTCCCCATGGATCCGTCCTTGTCCCCCTATGTTTTTAATATTTATTAATGATATTGTTAAAGACCTGTCGGTACGTGTTAAGTTATATGCGGAAGACTTCGTGCTGTATGAGAAAACAAGTTCGACTGAAGATCAAGTTAGGCTGAATAATGATTTTGCAGAAATAGTTTCTTGGTGTGAGAAGTGGCAAATGTCAATTAATTTTGAAAAAAAAATGGTATTTATGAAGATAACACTAAAAAACCCTCTTCTATATCACTAGAATGCTAGTAATAATTTTCTTTATGAAGTTACAGAATATAAGTGTCTAGGCCTATGGATTTCTGATAACCTCTCTTGGATCAAGCATGTAGACTACGTTTCAGCAAACGCTCTCAGAAAGCTTTTTTCCTTACGGCGCTCGCTTAAGTTAGCAATGCCTCGTACACGGCTCCTTGCCTACTGCACTATTATTAGACCAATCTTAGAATATGCAGTAATTATCTCGGACCCTTTTACAAAGGTAAACATAAATAAACTTGAAAGAATTCAAAAGAAAGCAGTAAGGTTTATATATAACACTTACGGGCGAGCATCAGTTAGTGACCTCCTCAAAAAAAAGCGGCTTACCGTCTATTTCTAACCAAAATCGCATATGTCGCTTAAAGTTTTTCTTTCAGTTAAGAATAATTCAATGTTGACACCTCCAATATCCTTACTTATTCCTCGGGGTACCAAACTAGAAATCGCCACTCTCTTTGCATAACACCTTTAAATTCGCGAGTTAATTGTTTTAAATATCCCTTTTTTCCAAGGACCATCACTGATTGGAATAACCTCACGGATGATGTCCCGAGGCAGACGTCATTGCATTTGTTTGAAGGGCACTTGAAATGATATTTGTTTACGACCTTGCCGCGGCATTTCCTTGCTGTCTTTCTGTGTGAAATTCTATTTCGTTTGTAAGTGCCTGTATTTTTGTATGTGAACACAATGTTTCCCACCTGCTATGACCTTGTGTACAAGATCGGAGTATCCATAAATTAAAAAAAAAATTATCTAATATAACGGTGACATGATGCCGCGTGTTTTACATTACAAGGTATGACACTATTAGGCTGACCATAAAAGCTCTACCCCGTGCATGTGTTCGAAGTCATTGAAAATTCCAAGAGGCTACTGCAAACAGTCTGTGGTGACGTGTGTCGTGCCATGCTTACGCAGCTCTCGGCGGACACCTGGGACGCAGTCGTCGCCTACAAACGCCCTGAATAATGGCCCATCCTCCAGGGACTTTACCTTGGTGTCTGCAGCGGCACTCTTCCAGTTCTTCTTGACGGCGGCAATGAGTGCCTCTTTAGGCATTCCTTGCTGCGATGCTTCAGCTGCTCCTCATGAGGGGGCCTCCTGTACACAGCACATTTCACAACAAACACTGCAACAAGCCTAAGACACGCATATAAAAGTCAGACCACTAGAACGACAAAAATACACACAACACAAGGAAAACAAACCAAAAAAACAGCAGTTTAGGTAATATGGCATTGGCAGGTTTCAGCAAATGCGAAACCACAAACACCGCACGAGCCAATAAACACAGCGATGGGGCAGTGACACACCGTAAACACAGTTCACGATCTCAACGAGCAGGAATAATCCGCTGTTGCCACATCGGCAGCCATGACTATCAAATGCAACAGCGGTCACAGCAAACAGGCACTCACAATACACAGCACAAACATTACGGTAGGTTTCCCATTTGATGAATTGTGTTGCTGTAAACACTAAAATACCTGGTGGAAAGCATTACTCACGACTACATTGCAAACATGCTTCAGCGGTCACGCCAGAAACAGCGACACGTAGGAGTTCATGCCCTCACACGGGTTGGCAAAACCGCAACGCACATATGCCCATAATATCTACAGCTGTCGAGAGCCCAACACATAGCTGAACAGAGCGAGGAGTAAATACGTTGCGAAGACATGACAAGCAGCACGACTAGCGATAGAGACAGAAGCACCGGCCACAAGTGGGGACGCCACCTACGCAGCGCAGGGCACCGCTCCGAAGGTAGCGTTGCACACAGCGTGGCTGCGTTGGATCGTCATCGCGGCTCCACGAAGGCTTCCCAGAGCGTCTAAATCTACCGGACAAGAGAATCTCATGCAAGATGGTGAGTTTACACGCGGCAACCTCGCAATTAATTATTTTTTGTTTATTTTGTGAGGTTTAACGTTCCAAAGTTGCTTGGGCTATGAGGAACGCTGTTATGGAGGGCTTCAGATAATTTCTACTGCCTGAGGTTCCTTAACGTGCACTGAGATCAGACAGTACATAAGCCTGCAGCATTTCGCCTCTTCTACCGAAATGCAACCACCGCGGACGCAATCGAGCCTGAGTCTTTTGCGTCATCAGCCGAGCACCATAACCAATGAGCCACTGCGAGTGCTATACAGCGCATTTAAGCATTTATGTGAAGAAAGAAAATACTGCTTTCAAACCTTTCAATGAATCTGGTTCTATGAGGCGAGCCATAATACGTTGAAAACTGGCTGCATGACGCTTCGATACTCTCCCGCAGTCAAATCAGTAGGGACACAAATTTTAATCCATGCTGCACTGTTGCTGCCGGCGCATTAAATACATTTGAAGACCCCCTCCACTCTGAGCTTGCAGGCATCGACAGCAGCGTGAGGTAAATTACAGAACGCCACTTTGTATCAGGCTTCCACAAGAAAAATAGTTATAAAAATCGATGAGCATCCGACCATAAGCAGGCCTATTTCACGGCATAGCAAATGGCAGCGCTGCAAGTGAATAAAATAAACATTTCGGGCTCCAAATTGTTTCCAACTGCTTTGGGAACTTCATCTGAGGACGCAAGTGGCGGTACTGTCTACTCGGCAACAGTCGATGAAAAATTAACCATGAACTCTCCAAGCCCCGCGAATCGTCTAGTATTTCCGTACGCCTCATCAGACCTTTCAACATGTGTGGCCAGTACCTTTTACCGTTACATTTTACGTTACATAAAGCTCGCTTATGGCGTTGCTGCTGTGCATGGTTGCGGCCATCCCGACCGCTCTATGCCGCATGCTATCTGCTGGCTTTTTCGGTACAAATGCATGGGGCGCTGTTAGCAGCACTGCGTCTTGTTATCTACAGGCTTACGAGATTATTTTAACGCGTGCTGTATGGGGTTGGTGTGAAGACGTTCAGGAAGTGAGTCTCGGGAAATTGCGACATATGTACTCCGTCCCATATGAATTCCGCTGCGTCCCTGTGAAATAGCATTGACGATACAGCAATTGTTGGATTTCTTCAGCTCGCATTTCGCAATGAAACCTGTTTCACTGGCAGTGCCGGCTCAAATAACCGGTCACTGACCTGCGCGGTGCAAATGAGATCACCATGTGCGCGAAAAAAAAGCCTAGGAATAGACGCAAGAGAATATACGTCAGCCATGATTAAATCTGCGAAAAATTTTATTCATTTTGCGACCAGTACATGAACATATTGCCCTCGAGGAACACGGCGCACAGCTTGTGCGTCGTTGTAAGGTTAATAACATATTCAGTTGTTTCTTAAGCGAAAATTGCAACATCACTGGAGCAGGATATATATACATAATGCAAAATTCCAAAACATCGTATTCATGATGGACGCGTGAGACGTGGGCCGAATCAGGCAGATTGACGCCAACTGGGTCGGGCTGCGCTTATCAAGTTCTTTTGTCCTACGAATATTATTTGCTTAGCAGTGGAGGTTCTTATATCCAACTTAGAGTCTCAGGTTCTGCACGGGGACTCCCGACTCTAACAGTTAAGCACTCACGCGTATGAACGCTGACCTGCCTAGACGAGGTGGAAACAAGCAGAGCGAAACATGGCTTCGCTGTCCGTAGTTGAAAACGCCAACGAGGTCACAGCCAAATGTGCACATAAGTCTGTTTCGTTGGGTTCCATAGTGCACATAAGCCGAGAGAGGCTGACTTCTAACCGCTCCACTTGTTGTGCGATATTCTTTGCCGAAGCCACAAACTTGGAGATATCCACATATTTTTTAACCAAGGGGACGGAGCAGCGCAAAAACATGCAATCACACAAGAAGGACAAGACACGACACGAGCGCTGACTGACAACTGAATTTTATTGAGCGGAGGCACAACCTTAAATAAGGCCAGCAACAGAGGTGAAAAAGGAGAGCGGACAATCAATAAGGATACCAGCAAACACTCAAATGTTAACTGCTTCGAAAAAGTCTATTTCAGCTACAAAAAGCGATAGCGAGGGAGTGCTGATGCAAGTGTCTGCATATTTCTTGTTATAGTAGGCTTCCAGGCTAACACGCACAGTCTTGTCGGCACTCTTGCCTAGAATCCTAGTCTCAGCCAAACGAGCCACGCATCCTCTGAACTTAATTATGTGCGCAACCATATGTGCATACTTATTATCTTTTAATTGACTTAAATTTCGGGCATGTTCCCCCAATCGTTCATTGATGCAACAGCCAGTTTCGCCTACATAAATCTTTCCACACGTGACGGGAATGGCATAGATCACGCCTGTTGAGCACTTGACAAACGGTGTGTCATGTCGAATCTGGCATCCTCTTTTCTTGGAGCCACAAATGTGTGGGCACAACTTTCCCAGCTTGTTGGGTGCCGAAAATACAACAGACACCCCATGCCTGTTGGCCACTTTCTTGATATTGTGCGAAGTCTTGTGCAGGTATGGCAAAACCACAGGCTTATCAGCCTTCCGACGGTCATCATTCAGTCTTCTTGTACCAGTCTTCAATTTCTGAAGCAGGGTTTCAGCAACAGCAATCAAGACCGAAGGGGGGAAACCTGCCGCCAAAAGTCGGCTAATCTGATTCTGAAAACTTGATTGCATCTGATGCGGGCACGATTTTTTGAGACAGGATTCCAAACAGTGCGAAGCAATGGCTCTTTTAACAGTCTTCGAGTGTACCGAATCATAAGGCAGCAAATCCTTTTTTGCACGAGGGTAATAGGCCCAGCAGACGTGTCTTTCAGAGAACGTTAGTTTCAGATCTAAAAACTGTAAAACAGCTGCGTAAGGTAGTTCATGGGTGAATTTTAGCCAGAGTCCATGTTTGTTAAAAGCGTCTATAACTTCGCCAACTGTAGAGGGGTAGGCGAAGGTCGTCTGCTTTTTTAAAAGCACTAAAAAATCGTCAACGTATCTAAAAAGCTTTAAAACCACCCCCCTCCCATTAAGATACCTATCTAACTGCTGATCTACTTTTGCTCAAAATATATCGCACAAAATTGGAGCCACGCATGACCGAATACAAATTCCATTGCGCTGCAAAAAAGGCAGGTTGTCGAAGACGATAAAAGTAGATCTCAAGTAAAACTGCAATAAAGAGAAGAAATTCTCTACAGACACACCTGATGAGTTCTGAAAAGACACGTCGCCGTTTTCTTCAATGCATTCTTTCACAGCCAACACAAGCTGATCTTGAGGGAACGAATAAAACAGGTCTTGCACTCTTGCACATCTGCAGAGAACCCAAACCCAGTATCATCTGTGCTGGCGAGAAAATGTGTAACATCAGCAGATTTTTCCGTGAGGAAAGGGTCATTCAAGACGAGCAATTTTAGTTGCTTTTGCAAAAACTGGCTAACGTTTCTCTGCCACGATCCTTCCTCGCTAAGAATTGTACGAAAAGGGATTTCTGGCTTATGCGTCTTAGCAGTAAAGAAAGCATTTAGGCTGTTTCCTCTGCTATTCAGTATATCCCTGGCAAGTGAGCCAAGATTTAAATCCTTACAGAAGTTAACAAACTTCGCCTTCACTCTAACGGCACTTTTTTGACAGGAACAAAGTTCTTATTTATGTCAATTAAAAGATAAATTGGTTAATTTATTAACCAATGAGTCGAGATTTCTCTTATCACGAGCACCTGCCTGGGTCATACCCTAGGAGGTGAGGAGGAAATCACCGTCCAAACACACGATGTATTGCCTTTTGCAGATTTACTGGCACAGTTTATTTCGACAACATGTCATCGTAATCGTTCTTCTGTGTTATCAGGATTTGGGGACTTCTTGCGCGAGAGGCAGTATTTTTGAGAGAGGTAAATTGGCGGCACACGGTGAATACCTTCTCGTAAAAAAGCAACGATACTATTTATTTGTTTTTTCAGGACGTGGAAACAACACCACTGCATAGGAACCCACTTGAGGTGGCCTTTGTCATGACCTGCTTACAGACACCAGAGAGCGAGCCAGAGCCAACCCATCATGTGTCCGGATGAATGACGTAGCGCCATAGGACTCGGCCTTGATGGCTACACTGGCGGTTTAACGTGTTTTTGCCAATAAGTGTCGTCCAAGAGTTCCCTGTGGTGATGCTTGAGCTGTTCTTCATGCCTGACACCAGTCTCCTACAAGCTACCACAGAGTCCACAACAAGCGCCAGAAGCAGAAGCCTAGTGATCCTCGCCAGCAGCGCTGACGCCGCAACAGAACAAAGCGACAACAATCCATGCAGACCGTACAATCGAATGCAATAACCAATCCAATCGATTGCGCAAGAATCACAGTTCACAAACACAACACACAGCGCAAATTCGACCTCGACAGGAATGAACAACGAAGCAGACGGACACCCGGGAAGATGCACCACCCGCTAAGAAGGCTGTCTGCAGCGTATTTGCTAAGCACTACGAGGGGAATAATAGCGGGATCTTTGGGAAAATTGTTCAGCAATGGTGGCCGTAGCAGCGACATGTGCGACTAGTTGACAACCACACATACGGAATACATTATCTACAATCCCAGGTGTCAGCGCCAAGACTAACTGCCAAGAGGACATCACGTGACTGAAACAGCGTGTACGGCTAAAGATCGTACTAAGACTACTGGTGACTCAAGCAGAACGGCAGAAGCTGTAGGCACAACCACCGGCCACTCACAGGTCACTGCGCAAAGGTAGCAACGTGAAGGAGGTGTCGTGCACCGAGTGGCAATTGTGGTCGTCGGGGCAACGTCAAGAGCTTCTTCGCACCACCAGATTCCACCGACACGGTGAGTTCATTTTTAACCCCTTATTTTGTGATGCAAGCTGAAAACTTACTTAGCACTTCAAAAAGAGAGCCTCAGTTCACGCCTTTGGATGAAGGATTCAGGAAGTAAGCTGTAACGCGAAGACTAGCAAACACAACACTTTGGCGTTACTCTGCATATACGGAATATTTTCTGAACCTAGCCACTGAGTGTAATTGTTAATGTCCTCTTTAATTTCTTATATACAGCATCATGAACATTGTGCAAGCAAAGGAAGAGGCAGTTTGTTTTTCAAGAAAGTTTCGCGTCTGTAATACATGCAGCAAAAAGGCACAGAAATGTGAGGGAGAGTGGGTTTCACGACATGGTAACGAAAGGGGCTGACTTACGCCATTTTGCGATAATTCGTTCGGTGGTGTGTTTGTCATGGGAAGAATCGATACAGGCATATAAAGTACAATGAAATCAAATGCTTGCCACAAGGTGGCCCGAATAGATCTAAATACTTGAGAAAATGAATTACCTGTAAACTAAATTATTTGAAAATTGGGTAACTCTGCTTGCTTGATTCAGTGTGCAACGATTCATGCCCTGGTCTCGGAAGTAATGTAGGCCTATTAATGTAGTAATGTAGATTTAGTGATGTACATTTCAATTTTTGGTTGAACTGTTTCGTAGTTACCACGAAAATAGCACGACAAGCTTAGACGAGCACCGCGGCACAAGCTGTACTCTCGGGTACTCAAGGCGGGCCCGTCTACATCTCTGTGCTCATAGATTGCGCTGTCAGGAAGAGGGAAATTGGCGCTACTGGACTGACACGAACTGTAGTGAAAGAGATTGACGGTGCTTTTTTTTTTGGTAGGCCATGAAGCCACTACCATACCTGAGCAACGCACTCATGGTGACTGAAACGAGACATGGCATTCGCTTCACGTACACGGACGACTCGACCCTGGCGTCCACAGCGGCACTTTTCGTGTTCTTCGTGCTGGCAGCAGTTCGTCTTCAAAACCGACTCTGTCGCGGCGCTCCTGCCGTTCCTCATGCCGGCAGCCTCAGTAGCGCGACTGCACATCAAGGCACATCACCAGAAGCACTAAAACCCTCAATGCCTCGCCAACACTGCAAGACAGGCAGCAGAACTATAGACAGACACAGCGGCGTTGGATGGTACGCAAAATACTCCGCAGCACCTTGACGGCAGTACTCTGGGCAATGTGGCTGCATCCTCCCCGCGCAGCATGGGATTCCACTGGACAATTTCCCATTCGGCACGGTGAGTTGACACGCTGCCCGCTGATTTCTGAAGCGCGAGCTGAAAGGTTATAGCAATTTTCGGAATGACAGTGCAGTTTGCTCGGAGGGGCGTCATGAAGTCAATTCGAAGACCATCAACGCCACTGTTCATCCTTAAACATTAACACTCGGTCAGCCCATCTGCGTTGTATCCTTCGTAATTGGCCTTCATAATGAGGGATGACGCAGTCTGTGGATTTTGAAACGAGGTAAATGTTAATTCAGGATCGTTTTTGTTAATGAAAGGAACCTTTTGAGGCCCCTTGGGATGTTTAGTAGTAACATGACGATCAGCCCTTTTTCCGCAGTTACTGATGCGTAGAGAGTTGAGGTTGCTGCAAGTTACAGGTGGGATTAGCCTTGCGGATTCTGCTGTCAATTGCTCCACCGTAGCGACTCTTAGAAGAAGCTCAAGGGCCATTTATTTCTAAATAGATGCTGATTTTTCAGCTTACGTTGCATACAGGTTGGGGATTTCCCACCTGTTCTAGATAGAAGATTCTCTGCCCTTACTCCTGTGCGCCCTTCCCCACAGGAGTACTTTGTGCATTGGCAGAAAAAGTGTATGCTTCATGTTGCGCATCGCATTTTGCGAGAAAGGGAAAGGAAAAAGCTATTAGTTATATTTGAATATCGCCGTAATGCGCTTGGCTGATGCTCTCTGCTGTGCTTTCCTTAGACATAAGAGTGCCTTGGCATACTAACCTTGCGGCGAACGCCTACATAGTATGAATGCTGTTTATGTTTTACCCGTTAGATGTCCGATGGTTGGCTACTGTGATTGATTGGCTAGGTGCCTCAAAGAGAATTTACTCCTAGTAGGTTGTTTAACTGATGAAATTTTCGTCTCACTTAATGCTACTTAGTGTTAGGGCGAGGAACTCATGCTCACGCAGTCATACAGAACGCCGTGAATGTGTACGAAACTGATTTTTTTTTACAGGCTAGCGTGTACAAAGCACTCACGAGCGGCCCGCTGGCGTTGAAGTCTGCTGTGGTCATCGTGCGCCGGTACTGATGGGCGCCTGTCCACCGCGAACGTTTCTTCAGACGTCGAGGTAGAAGATAATCCCAGCATCACCACGACATTTCACCCCGCGTAAGCAGACTTTCCCTCGGTGCTTATAGTGGCATTCCTTCTGTTCTTTATGCTGACGGACATGTTGTGCGTCTTTCGGACAATTCGTGTGGCGGCGCTGCTGATCTTCCTCATGCTGGCGCCGTGTAGTAATGCGGACACCTCACACTCCCCGCACGCACAAGGAAAGCAGCAGCAAGGCGCACAGCACCAAAAAATCTTCTTCGACACAGTCACTTTACAAAATGACTACAACAAGCAGCACATAACCATAAGCACAAGGCCAACAGATAATTCTTCCAGCGCCATCAAATGCGCGAACCAGTCACAAAAATCACCTATAGCTATGATCATGAAGAGCAGCGTTTCACGAGCGACAGTCACAAAAACATGCCTTCACCAAAGCCCCATACGCAACCAGCACCGTGAGAGACAACAGTGTTAACACCAGGGACGTTTACACTCGATACACCTGTCAGCAAAATCACCACTGCATGTAACACCGCATTCAGTCGGAACTGCCCAATTCGACAGCCCTCCAGCTGCATACCGCGCCAGTACATCACCGCCATTGAGGAATCACATGAAACGACTACACCACCGTTACAAGAACTGCATCTAACTCGGCGCAGAACGAAGACACGTGACACGCAAAGTATGTACTTTGAGCGCAGCCAGGCCGACGAAGAAAACGTTGTGCACGGTGGACAGACTTCGCTGTGGCCTTGTCCATTCGTCACCACGGCGTGAGATTACGGAAGACCAAGATAGCGACGTGCAACTGGTGAGCTCCAGTGCTTTCTTGCTTACTAGCCAATTGCGAGCTGACAGTTTATGTACTAAAATGCAGCTTTCGAGCTGCTTAAAAAGATTAACCCCAGAAAGCGGTCTGCGTGAGGCGACTGTAGTCGGGGAGAGACAGGTTCATCAGCTGCTGACAGGGAGAAAGATTCCTCTATATGAATTTTTTTCATGGTCGCATGCATATACCACAATAAGGGTTATTAGAAATGAAGAGGCTAATTGAAACTGTGAAGGTATAGCTGCGCTGTAAATTATATAGATGTAAGCCTTTCATCTGAGGTCAATTCACTGTCAGGTTAACCACTAATAGTAAAGAATATTAAAAAATTGTGATCTTGAGGCGCAACAGGAAGTCACTGTACTTCGTTAACTCTCCTTAACCTCCATAGCTTATGTAGCTTAGGGGTTAGTGAAGAAATTTAAGTAGAACTTGACATGATTCAGCGCTATTATTCACTGCGCGAGGAGAAAGGGGCCGTACGTTTGAGAAAGTCTTATGGAAGAGCACTGAGCTAACAGGTTAATTTTTCGAGAGCTGACATTACTGCACTGAAAACTCTCATGATTATTCTCTGTGAAAAATTGTTTCTCTGGATCTTTATGGCCGTGTTTACTTTTGTCTTCCGCCAGCAAAAAACGCATTTATCGGCGAGAAAACTGTATTTCTCCTTGCCGCCAGTCGATTAGTAGTGGACGTCCTTACCAAGAAGGAATGGTTGCCAATATCTCGAAGCGAATGGTGCGAGAAAATCAATGTCGACGCTCGCAGCTTAAATGCGAAATCAGCCGGTGGTGACATCACTTGCATTTCGTTTTTTCGGATTCTTTATTTTTAAGTTTTTAAAAAGTAGTCTCTTATTACAATGCTGTACCCTACTGATAGAGGTCGTCTTATTCTTGTTCTCAGTGTCAATCATTCTGTGGCATTCCGACCTTTGTGGTCCGGTGATTTCCGACAACTGCACTTGCTGCAAAGCGGGTTTTATGTCGCAACAGCCCGCCATGTTCAGCCTGGTGCTGAACATGGATTTGACTCCCAGGGATTTTGAGAATGCTACGCATTTCAACCAAAAACTTCAATTATTATTGGGAGATTCCATCGTGCTCATTTGGAGCAATCTTTGAAGATTTGGGACGCATTAATTGCTGAAAAATGTACAGTATGTCTGATGCTCTAGTAAGCATTGCTTATGGTTTAGGTTTCCGAGATTTAAGCCTTTCATCTGAGGTCGATTCACTGAGTAGTAGGCTGTAAATGGATAGATACCAAAAACTAATGACTACAAGCATGTTCTAGCGGGGTAGCAACTGTCGACCACCTGTCCAACTAGAACCAGCGCTACCGCTTTTTCCCCTGTCACCAAATTACCACGTAGGTTTCAATTTAGCGATCTGTAGTACAGAGTAGCTGTTACTAGGTAAGAGCGGAGAGTAAACATTTCTCCAACCTCTGTTGATGCCGAATGAATCTTGATGCCGGAGGTAACTTGAGAGGCTTGCCATTTCAGATTAACTTCCAAGTCACACTGCATTACAGGACACTCCACAGCGGAGCTTGTCACGTAGCTTCGAATGTAGAGGGCTGGACAGCCGCCACCGCAGATCAAATGGCAGAGTGCGTACGCGACCTGTAATTGGATTGGATACCATCTGCTGCAAATTTATATTTCACGAGTTATCTGTTAGCTTAAATAAATTCTGCATAATTTTCCTATCAAACAAAATAAAACTTCCTTCATTTGTCAGAAAGATGGTTCTCTTCAGGGATAAGAAGGTGTACTGCTGCTACCTGTTTTTCTGATACTGTTTGAAACGTTGCGCTGGAGATAATAGATGTTCGGTGCGTGGAAAGTTTATTTGAATGGTAAACCTATCACACGGGTGCTCTAAACTTGGGAGCCCTAATTAAACAATATTGTGAGATAAAAGGCGTGCCGTATTGTGGGACACCGGGTTAGTTTGGAAGTCCTGGGTGTTTGTCAACGAAAAATGACATCCGGCAGCCCCCGCCACCTTTGCATATCGCCTGCACGCAGCGGTGCCGCTGCAGATGGACTTGGGCTCTTCAGACGAAATAAAACCACTAAGCCACAGCTGCGGACCGCAGAAGTGTTTTGTGAGCATTATAAATGACGTGAAAGTTGGATACGGAGCAGTAGTGGAGCACATTATTTTTTGTTCATATACTTGATATAAGCTTCCCTAGAAAGTACGAGCCCTTATCCGAGTTAATAAGCCTCGTTCACAGCGCAAGGCAGTAGAGGCAGTGGGTCGAAGTGCATTCTTCTCGCAGCCTGAAATCAGCATTGTGACATTTAATATTGGAAGATTACGATGAGTGGCACTTCTGTGCACGTTATTGCAGATTATTGTGCAAGATATCGCTTCTTTGCAGGACCAAGACCAGCCACTTGATACCTCGCAAAGCGGCCATGCTGCCTATTCCTGGAGACCAGAGTCCTGGCAGGGACTTTCGCGCGTTTCGTTCCGCGGCTGAGTCGCCAGCTCTACAAACTTCTGCCATTCTGGAGCAGCGTGCTTCAAAGCGGCGCTTCTTCTATTCCTCATGTAGAGGGCAATCATCGAGCGCCCGGTGCGAAGCTCATCGGCATCAATACAGTTCTTCTTGAGAGCGTCGGCTGCACCGCATGAAACACATGGCCCTAACCAAAACAAGCACAACTGGTGACAGGGCAGTAGCATGGAAACGTCCAGTAAAATCACAAATCACACCAGGGTGACAGGGCAGTAGCATGGAAACGTCCAGTAAAATCACAAATCACACCAGGGCGACCACAACACGAAAGCAGCGGGACACTACCACAACGGGGCACTACCGCAGGCAGCCCGGTGCATGCATCCAGGATGGCACACGGCAAGCCGAAGCGAGACATTGCAGATGACGTGGAACGGAAGTGGTAAACGAAGCAGTGCCAAGATGGGTTGGCTCCCGCCATGACTCAATACCGGTGAGCATAGTGCGGGTTCAACGTTATTGCAGAGGCGGGAAGTAGAAAATAGTGACTTTGTCGGCAAACGTTACGGTGAGGGTCGCTTTACGCGCTTGCAATCAGTCGCTGTAATTGAACTGCACTCGCGGGACGTGATAGCGAAGAAATTTTATATGGGGGGATGCAGGGAAAGGTAGGTTTCGTGATGGATATTATTCATGGAGGGGATTGCTTGTGCAGCCTGCCGAGGCTTGGTATGCATCCTCGGAAACCTTAACCTCTCTAAAGAGCAATGCCATCGCGCCCCCAATCCTCACAAGCTTTGGAGCGCTATATATGCTAGGGAGCCCCGCTAAACAGCTTAGAAGCAAACCCTTTTGTCTGTATACTTTTGAGGGGTGCTATACATACTACAGAGAATGGTTAGGTCGAGAAGCTCTCGATTTTCAGCGCTGCTATTTCATGGATGCCTGTTAAGCTCAGATCAATTTCAAGTCTCAGGAGTCGCGGTGGCTCAGTGGTTATGGCGCTCGGTTTCTGACTAAAGACGCAGGTTCGACAACTGCCGCAGCGGTCGCATTTCGATGGAGGCGGAATATTGAGTCTCGTATACTGTGCGACGTCAGTGCGCGTTAAAGAACCCCGGGTGGTCAGAATATTCCCGAGCCCTCCACTACGGCGTCCCACATAGCCTGACGTGCTTTGAAACTTTATATTCCATGAAATCAAACAAAAACCCATTTCACTTCTACTGGTTTTATAATGACAAAGGGAGTATCAGCGGCCCATTCAGTGCTAATACAGTGTTATTTCACTTTTATCGTAGTTTTTTTTCGGAATGGGAGCACATTAGTTCTGTCACGCTGCATATTCATTTTTGTGAACATCATATGCTAAGGAGTTTATTACACTTGACTGTAGAGGCAGCGCTATATGACTAGAATGCTTTTGACTGGTTTCTCTGTTAGAGAGTGGTGTCGAGGCTCTTCCGCTAGGGTTGGTTAATGGGTTGGTTGGTTCCTTTTTACAGGTTCTTGACTGATGCATTTGTGCTCCTTTCAACTTGGCCTAAAGAAGAGGTTATATTTTAGGTAACTAATATCTACAAAAAAATAATGCGTTCTGCATGGAATCAACTAGTGCAGTAAACAAACTTGTTGCTGCGTACAACTCCTGACTGTATGCCAAATGTTCAGTATGGTCTTGCTCAGCATGCTGAGCATTTTCTACATAAGCTTTGTGTCACGATTCCTTTCTTGAACTTCTTTAAGGAAGTAACTTGGCTCGTTCACAAAAGCGGTATTCAGATCGAGAGAGCAGCGGTCACAGTGGTGAAATTGCGATGAGCACAGCCGCTTCGCACTGCTTAATCATAATGTTGAAACAGGAGCGCGAAAATGCAGTTGCTGCTTTACAGCATAAGTAAGCATTTTTATTCCTTGCAGCACGGACGCACTTATGCTCCAGTGACATGATTGCAAGAAAGCGATTGACCACGCTGATCACAATAATTCTGGCTATGCCTAATCTCATTGCATTCGTTCATGGCTCAGATAACTGAGGCCATGAAAACTGCTGAAATATTCATTTCTGAACATGCAGGACAAGTTTCTGATGAAACATCCCACTGAAAATATTAGCTAGAAGGTTATAATATTTATCCTTTCTTAGCAAACATACCACGCGAATTTAAAATATATTGATAACTGCGTTGAAATAACAGTATTAAAACCTATTGATAACCTCTTGATAACTGATTCTCTCTTCCTGTAACCTACATATCTGAATGCGGACCTTCATTATATCGGTGAGCATATTTTGGCGCTCTCATACGTTTACCTGGCTTCTGTGTTAAGTGTGCCCATCTACAACCAAGAGATTAATTTCCCATGAGCGCTATGTGGCATTCAACGTCCCGTAGGTGGACGCATGCTATTAGGCTGACTGAAGGGATGAACTCCTAATTTCAACTATGCTGAGTTTGTTGACGCCCAGTGACGCATATAGCATAGCACAAAGGCGCGTTTTGAGCTCTACCTCCACCAAAGCACGTCTGCTGCTGCTGGGAGTGAATCCCACTACTTTGGGCGGGAAGCACACCCAGGCAGCAAGAGCATCGGCCCATTGTTGGAAATATATTGGCAGAGACCGGTCCTACAGAGGACCAGGCTTTGGCGATATATTACCGATGTTAGGCCGATGCCCTGTGCTGCTAGGGCAGTGGCGCCTGGTCAACATAAAGCGTACTGAAATGGGGCGGCGCTTCGTTTTTGCAGCTCTATAGATCACCTGTGGTGAGGCCTGCAGACTCAGCTGCGGACGGACCTTTGCCAAGCCGTCCGTGTCTATTTCTTGACATCTCCAGAGTGCCAAGGGACTGATGGTCGGTGGACTTATCGGCACTTCTGTTCTTCCTGTTGGCGGCTGTCCGCGCCCCTGGCCGTTCCCCCAAGGCGGCACTGGTGCTGTTCCTCATGCCATTGGTGGCCTCCAGCCTTGCTGCCTGCACCGACACTCACAGCAAGCACGGACATCTGAGAAACTGACCCAACAGCTGACAACGCATAATACACACAGTGTTCATATACAGTGTCCACAACAATACAAGCAGTACAAATGCAGAAACAGCCAAGCCAAAGAGGAAGTGCATCAGAGGAAATTAAGGGACAGGTTTCATCGAATCAGTATCCACAACCACGTTAAACTTCACCCTGGGACACAACGGCGACCACAGCAAACAGCTACAAGTACAGGCTGCGCAAACACCGACACAATCGCACCACCTGATGTTAAACATAATAGCACCAGAAAGATTGTAAAGACAGCAAAGACAGCATTAGGGATGCCCACGGAACCCTATTGCGCCGACACAAAAGTTCACAAACCTATTTTAAATGTAGGCAAGGATTTCCACCAAAAAAGCAATCCTGCAAAGTTACACATTCCACACTGCGAATGTGACACATACTACACAGTGTACT
This sequence comes from Amblyomma americanum, assembly GCF_052857255.1. Classification (NCBI taxonomy): domain Eukaryota; kingdom Metazoa; phylum Arthropoda; class Arachnida; order Ixodida; family Ixodidae; genus Amblyomma; species Amblyomma americanum. The sequence continues at coordinate 35,540,669 of NC_135506.1, read as the reverse complement.
TAACGTTTCAGAGCTCAACCGCTGGAGTTAAAGTAGTTGAGTGGACTGTGCTCAGTTACTCATATCCTTACCAAGAGAAACGCATCGTAAGACTCACTTCGCAATATTTTACAGATCATCCTAACCTTTTTCGTTTATCACACAGTACATAATCTTGCCAGGATTAGTGCATCAGTAGCAGTGGGACCTTAAAGAGCATATAGCGCTTTTTTTCGCGGTTTCTTGCTGACAGGCTACCTTGCCACAGACAAGAGGGCTCCGTAGCCATGCACGGTGGGAGGAAACTCCCCGTCCGCTTGCTCTTGGCAAGGCCTTGCAATTTGCTTGTTTACCTGCTGTTTGTTTAAAACTTGCATATAGTTAGCCATGTAGGAATGCTTTAGTTCTATATTTTCTGTGTTCTGGGATTTTTATATTATAATACGTAGTATATGTGATAATTTCATTCTATTTCATGTAATACGCCAAGAGCAACCAGACCTAATGAAACATCGTTTTGGCGCTCTTTGGCCTAAGTCTCTTTTGCACAATAAAACCAGAGCTAGCACAATATGACTTCTCAGCTAGAACTAGAGCGGGAGCCTCAACGATCGACATGGAAGGACTCATAAAAAATCATTAAAACTATGCTGTGCATGGCGACCACTAGGATGATCAACCCATCGAATCGACAACCTCATCACCACGAGCATCTTTATCCCATAGGCTCAAGGCTGAAGTGTAGCAATGTCATGCGGCATGGGAGCCAACCCGAGAACAGTGAGCACGCAGAAGGTTGTGTACATCAACCTTTTAATGAACAGCTAAAGGTGTCTGCTCAGAGATCCAATGGGTGCAGCGTTAGTTCGGCAGATACATTGCACCAAGATCCAAAAGACCCTCCCTAGGCTCCCACAGCGGGGATCATATTATTCTTCTTGCTAGTTGCTATTAATGCCATGGTGCGGCGCTGATGCTATTCCTCATGTTCGTGGCATCCAACATACTCCCCGCCCCCCACCCCTTACACCTTACACGCACCCAAACTTCGGAGAGAAGTATGTTAGACGTGAGATACCAAAGCCATGACACTTCACATATTAATGAACACAGAGCAGCTCCAAAGCAAACAGACAACAGCTTCAAACTAAAGCTTTATTGGTATGAGGAGAGCTAAAAATTGGACCACGTAGTGATGCGAAGCAATGGCACCTCAGTACAGACACGAGTAACGTTATACAGAAAACTATACAAACGGCAGGAATACATTCAAAACATGAAGGCTACAGGAAGAGAAGCATCACGAACGCCACTGCTGCCCATTTTAAGTCACCGCAGGGAACAACCTTTATACTGAGGTCCTAAAACGCCTAGCTCACAAAACGACCAAAGGCTATGCAAGCTGCACACGTTTATTAACGATCGAAGCTACAGACACAGGCACCACAAAGACCAGTGCTACGATTACGCTACTGGAGGGCAGAACCATTGACACGAAGAAAAAGTTGTGCGCACTGCGGAATGCAACTCTCCTGGTGGCATCAAGGGTCCGCATCTTGAGATCCCACCGGAAAAGAGGGAACGGTGAGTACAAACTCAGCCACATGCACCTCTCAGCCATGACTGCTGACTAGGCCGGCGGGCTAATCCCGGTTTTCAGACGCGTTTCGTGTCATTGGAAGTGGCGCCTGTGATTGTGTGGAGAGCTCCACTACAAATGCGTCACAGTAATGACGTAATTGTACCAATTTTTTTACGGTCGGTTTGAATGTGTAAGGGCGTCAGGACACTAATTTGAGCTTTTTTTTTGCCGCGCAGCCACCTTTCCACAGCAGTGTTCCCCGATGAATAATCAAACCCGTATTTCTTTGTTTGATGTCAGGTCGAAGCAGTATGAGAAACAATGCTTCAGTCTTAGCAGCGTACGTTAAGACGTTAACTCGTGGTAAAATCTACGCGACCTAAGGACAATTCAGGTCGGCAGATTCGGCAGCAAGTACATGTGTCAAATGGCATCATTCGTAATCAACTTTTGGAAAACCCAGATGGCCTCCAGCAGTGCGCAATGCGGAATTATTGCTGCCAACAAGCAGATAAATCATTTTTTTGCAATTTCCTAAATGTAATCGTTGAACGTCAATTCCCTGCAGGTTATCAGACCAAAGTGCTTTCGCCTCCTGAGCTCCCGGACCTCTGCTTGGATTTGTGTGTGCAACAAGCCGGCCGAGGTTCTCTGGCTATCACATATGACATATGGACCAGTTACACAAACTGTGGTCTCTTCTGTGTGTTCCCTCCACGTGGGCTCTCCTCTGCGAGCTATCGGGCACTGCTTCTGTTTCTCATGCCGGCGGAAGTGACCGACATTCCCGCCTCAAGGTCATCCGCACTTCTGCTGTACGCCTGCTCTGCTAGAAGGCGGCCGCCGTGAGACAGACTTTTCCAGAAGGCAGGAACTGCAGATACAAAGAGGCACACACGGACGCGACGACCATCGCAGCGACAACCACAACTTCACAGACGGCAGCTGCAGTTAGCATCATCATGGACAAAAGCAAAGACAAGCCACACAGACATGACGTCACCCCCACAACAGACACGCTCATCGACTGGTGGTAAATGAAGTACAATACTGCATAACATCTGCACAACATCAAAAATCGAGTCAGCTCGCTGAAGACAACTGCTGTGATGCAAGTGCAGTTACGTGAACAAGCCCAGCCGGGAGCTCCATAGCTGGTGGTAGTAAGAGTACTGCGCCATCGAAGACTACATGCGGGAAGCAAGGACGGGCACGAGCGTTGAGTCCCGGCAAACGATGTCCAGGGCACGATATAGCCGTCACTGTGAGCAAGACTTCGTCTTCATGGCTGCGGCTTTGACAGCGGTGCCATTAGAGGCAGCTCCTTACGGATGTCGTCGGGAGTTCAGCAACCGTGAGTTTTTGCTTATTTTCTTAAACGTATAAAGCAGAAGGAACAAATTCTGTGAGTTCAGGAGCTGCGAGACCACTAAGAAAAAAAAATCTTTATAACCGCAGTTGCCACATATATCGCAATGTAGGCGCAGCTGTCACGAACTAAGGCCTACGTACCGATTGAAATATTTTGAAGTGACTCAAATCGTATGATTCCGCATTTACAGTGCAGGCGCATCTGTAGTGGTGGCTATAGCTACAGCAGTCGAACGTTAAAAACGTCGTTAAATTCATTCACCAGTAATTGCGTTTTTTCTGAAGGAGCACCATAAAATTAATGTGGATTATCTCAACTAATCCAGGATGTACAGAGTGAAAGCTGTCAGCGTTCGTTGTGCTCATTGGCGTTGGCGTTGACAACGTTCTGGTCTTGCATGATTTTGAGGAAAGAAAGGGCGCATAGCTGACTCTGTGTCAGTGGATGGCTCAATCGCGCTTTGAGGTACATATGTGGCGGCGGTGAGAGAAGAGAGATGTAGGTTGCAGCATTATCGCTGACAGCATTGTGGCAGAAAGCGTTGTGTGTGAACGCTGCCGCAGTAGGCCGCAGCGTTCATTAGGTGACCAAACTCTCGCGATCAGCCTTTAACTGCCACCTTCCAGGATGGAAGGGTGCGCGCGCTGCCTGTCTGGTGTGCGGAACGCAAAGCAGGTTTTGGTCGTTGAACACCAACGCTACCTACATGAAAGCGTGCTTGAGGTGTGTACTGACCCAGGGAGCAAAGTTGTGCGCCTTTCCTTTCGGGAAAATGAGCTGCATCTACAGCGTTGTCAAAGCCAATGAACCCAAAGAACGCCGGCGCCTCATACTCCCGGTCGAGATTGTGTCCGTCCATTACATCGTCAACCGGAAGTCATGAGAACGGAAGTGACGTCATACCCACACTTTGGCCTTGTTCGATTTGCACCAATATCGATGTCCAGCCTAATTGAACTATGGCAAACGCCATGGTGACCTCCAAATTTGGCCTGGGTCACCCCAAGATTTGACCTTGGCTGATTGGCACAAATGTCGATCTCGAGCCTAAGTAGGCTATAGCGAACACCATGGTGACCCCCAAATTTGGCCTGGATCAACCCCAAATTTTGACCTTGTTCGATTTGCACCAAAATCGATGTCCAGCCTAATTAGACTACGACGAACACCATGGTGACCCCAAAATTTGGGCCGGGTCACCCCCTAAATTGGACCTCGGCTGATTTGCTCCAAAATCG